>NC_086451.1:377528188-377675688 GCF_028390025.1 Pseudophryne corroboree
TAAAAATATTGTATTAAATTACCTTCAGGCTGTGCGTATAAGGTGTATATGAAACATAAATTAATTGTGTGAATGTAGACACACTTTGTTTAATGCACAAAGTTATTAAAAATATTGGCTAAAATTACCTTCAGGCTGTGTGTATAAGGTGTATATGAAACATAAATGCATTCTGTGCTTAGATTTAGGTCCCATCACCATGATATCTCATTATGCTATGCAATTATTCCAAAATACGGAAAAATCCCATATCCAAAATACCTCTGGTCCCAAGCATTTTGGATAAGGGATACTCAACCTGTACTACAGACGGTGATGGGGACGTGCTGAGAGGGGCGGCATTCCTTGCAAAGGAGGTGCAGCTCATGATTGTAAGCTTGCAAGCAGGGCCCTCCTCCCTCTATGACTGTTTGTTTTTACCCAGTTATGTCTTCTAATTGTGTCCAGTTGTAAAGCGCAACGGAATTTGCTGCGCTATATAAGAAACTGTTAATAAATAAATAATAACTAATGATTGAGGCCATTAGAGATGTGTTAAACATTAATGACACTACACCTGAGCAGGTTGGGGAGGCTTACTTCACTGATAATAAAGCCCCTCTAGCCTTTCCCGCGTCTAAAGAATTAAACGCTATATTTGAAAAGTCCTCGGAAAACCCGGAGAAAAAAATTCTAGATCCCAAAAAGAGTTCTGGTTGCTTTTCCCTTGCCTGAGGAAGATAGGATAAAAAATGGACAAACCCACCAATGACGCATCTGTCTCCAGACTGTCTAAAAGGTGGTTTTACCTGTCACTGGATCTACCGCGTTAAGAACCGGCTGATCGTAAGATTGACACTACGCTCAAATCCATTTACACTGCTTCAGGAGTGGCGTTAAGGCCAGCTATTGCCTGTGCATGGATTTCTAAACCCATAGTAAAGTAGTCAGGCAGACTACTAGAGGATTTGGATACAATGGATAAAAGTGACATTTAATTGTTTTTACATAACAGACAGGATTCTGCGGGGTTCATGGTGTAATCTATGAAGGACCTGGGTACACTGACTGCACGGATAATCCTCCATGTCGGTATCCACTCACAGCGGACTCTGGCTATACCAAATGGTCTGCAGACGCGGAATCCAGGAGAAATGTGGAGAACCTACCCTACACAGGTCAGGCTCTATTTGGGGAAGTGTTGGATGCGTGGATTTCCATGGCAACTGCAGGTAAGTCACCTTTCCTTCCCTCTGCTGCTCCTTCTACGAAGAAACCATTTTCTTCAGCTATGCTGCAGTCCTTTCGGACCGCTAAAACAAAAAAGCCCAAGCCTTCTACCACTTTCTTTAGAGGTGGTTGGGCAAAATTCAATAAGTTTGCACCCGCAGGCTCCCAGGACCAGAGACCTACTTCTGGTCCCTCAAAATCCTCAGCATGATGATGGACCTCAAAGCCTGGAGGATGGGCTTGGGGGTGGGAGACTCAGACGTTTCATGCACGTCTGGGTATCGTCCGGCCTGGATTCCTGGGTATAGCATATTGTGTCCCAGGGGTACGGACTGGAGTTTCAAGAACTCCCGCCTCACCAATTCTTCAGATCAGGCTTTCCAGCTTTGCTGACAGACAGGGCTATCCTACAGGAAGCCATCCTAAATTGGAAAGGTCACAGTTCATTGTCCCAGTTCCACCTCATATGCAAAACAAGGGTTATTATTCAAACCTTTTAGTGGTTCGGTCAGACCAATTTTGAACTTGAAATCGTTGAACCTTTACCTGAGGGTGTTCAAATTCAAAATGGAGTTTCTCAGAGCAGTGATTTCGTGTCTGGAGGAGGGTATGGTATCCCTGGATATGAAGGATGCGTACCTCTACATTCCGATTTGGCCGCCTCACAGGCTTATCTCAGCTTTGCACTGTTAGACAGTCACTATCAGTTCCAGGCACTACCATTCGGCCTCTCCACAGCACCGAGAGTGTTCACCAAGGTGATGGCAGAGATGATGGTTCTCCTCCGCAGACAGGGGGTGAACATAATGCCATATCTGGACGATCTGCTGATAAAGGCATTGTCCAGGGAGAGGTTGTTGCAGTTCATTGTTCTCACGACTCATCTGCTCAGGGAACACAGCTGGATCCTGAATCTTCCAAAATCACATTTTGAGCCGACCAGGAGGTTGTCTTTTCTGGGAATGATCCTTGACACGAAAGTGCAGAGGATATTTCTCCTGGAAGAGAAAGCGTTGGTGAAAGAAACAATGGTCCGGGGTGTCCTGAAGCCAGCCCAGGTATCGGTTCATCAGTGCATTCGCCTTCTGGGGAAGAGGATGGCCTCTTACAAGACTCTACAGTTCGGAAGGTTTCATGCTCGGCCCTTCCAACTGGATCTCCTGGACAATTGGTCGGGATCTCATCTACACATGCACCAGAAAATAAGTCTTTCACCAAAGGCCAGGATTTCACTCCTCTGGTGGCTCCAATTACCTCACCTTCTGGAGGGCCACAGGTTTGGGATTCAGGACTGGATCCTTCTAACCACGGATGCGAGTCTCCGGGGCTGGGGCGCAGTCACTCAAGGGGAAACCTTCCAAGGAAGGTGGTCAAGTCTGAAAGCGGGGCTACCGATAAACATTCTGGAACTAAGAGCCGTCTACAATGGTCTTCTCGAAGCGGCCCATCTTCTGAGAAACCGAGCCATTCAAGTGCAGTCGGACAATGTAACGACAGTGGCTTTTATAAACCGACAGTGCGGAACGAAGAGCAGAGCTGCAATGTCAGAGGTAACAAGTTTCAGCCTCTGGGCAGAAAAACACACGTTGGCGCTGTCAACAATCTTCATTCCGGGAATTGACAACTGGGAAGCGGATTTCCTCAGCAGACACGATCTCCATTCAAGGGAGTAGGGTCTCCATCCGGAGGTCTTTCAGTGAGGTAACAGATCTTTAGGGTGTACCTCAAATAGACCTGATGGCCTCTCGTTTCAACAAGAAGCTTCGGCGTTCTTGTTCCGGGTCGAGGGACCCACAAGCCGTGGCGGTGGATGCCCTAGTGACTCCGTGGGTGTTCCAGTCGGTGTACGTGTTTCCTCCACTTCCACTCATTCCAAGAGTTCTAAAGCTCATAAGGAGAACAACAGTTCAAGTGATCCTTATTTCTCCAGATGGGCCAAGAAGGACTCGGTACGCGGATCTTCTGGATCTACTGCTAGAAGAGCCGAGGCCTCTTACTCTTCGGGAGGACCTGCTGCAGCAGGAGCCGTTCGCCTATCAAGACTTACCGCGGCTACGTTTGAAGGCATGGAGGTTGAACGCCAACTATTAGCTTGAAAGGGCATTCCGAACAAGGTTATTCCTACCCTGATACAGGCTAGAAAGGAGTAACGTATAAACATTACCATCGTATTTGGAAAATATATATCTTGGTGTGAGTCCAAGAAGTTTTCTACGGTGGAGTTTCAACTGCAACGGTTTCTCCTCTTCCTGCAAACAGGTGTGGATATGGGCCTGAGTTTGGGATCCGTGAAGGTCCAGATTTCGGCCCTATCCATTTTCTTCCAGAAACAATTGGCTGCCCTCCCTGAGGTTCAGACTTTTTTGGAGGGAGTTCTGCACATCCAACCTTCCTTTGTACCACCTACGGCACCCTGGGATCTTAACGTAGTGTTGCAGTTCCTCCAATCGGATTGGTTTGAGCCTCCACAGGAGGTTGAGGTCAAGTTTCTCACGTGGAAGGCTGTCACTTTGTTGGCCTTAGCTTCTGCTAGACGTGTCTCGCAGTTGGGGGCTTTGTCCTGTAAAAGCCTCTACTTGATCTTCTATGTAGATAGAGCTGAGCTCCGGACACGTCAGCAGTTGCTTCCGAAGGTTGTCGGCTTTTCATATCAACGCAACCTATTGTGGAGTCAGTCGCAACTGACTCCTCAATTTCATCAAAGTCCTTAGATGTGGTAAGGGCTCTGAAAATTTATGTGAGGAGGACTGTTTGTCACAGAAAATCGGACTCTCTGTTTGTCCTGTATGATCCCAAGAAAATTGGGTGTCCTGCTTCTAAGCAGACAATCTCTCGCTGGATCAGGTTCACCATCCAACATGCGTATTTTATGGCAGGCTTGCCATGTCCTACGTCTATTAAGGCCCACTCTATTCGTAAGGTGGGTTTCTTCCTGGGCGGCTGCCCGAGGTGTGTCGGCTTTTCAACTCTGCTGAGCGGCTACTTGGTCTGGGTCGAACACATTTGCAAAGTTCTACAAGTTCAATACTTTGGCCTCTGGGGACCTAATGTTTGGTCAATCAGTTCTGCAGGAGCCTCCGCGCTCTCCCTCCCGTTCTGGGAGCTTTGGTACATCCTCATGGTACTAATGTGAACCCCAGTATCCTCTAGGACAGGGCTGGCCAAACCAGTCCTCGAGATCTACCAACAGTTCACATTTTCCAGACCACCTAGCTGGTGCACAGGTGTAGTCATTACTAAGTAAGATGTGCTGCATTCATTCCTAACTGACAATTCTACAGGTCTCCAGGAGGCCTGGAAAACATGAACTGTTGGTAGATCTCGAGGACCGGTTTGGCCAGCCCTGCTCTAGGACGTAAGAGAAAATAGGATTTGAATTACCTACCGGTAAATCCTTTTCTCGTAGTCCGTAGAGGATGCTGGGCGCCCGCCCAGCGCTTCGTTTTCCTGCAGTGGTTATCTGGTTCAGTACAACTTTGTTTTTAGTTGAGTACTGCATTGTTACTTGGTAAGTAATGTTTCAGCGGTTGCTGAGTTTCAAGCTAGTTAGCTTGGTTTGCCTTGTAGGTGTGAGCTGGTATGAATCTCGCCACTGTGTATAATCCTTCTCTCGAAGATGTCCGTCTCCTCGGGCACAGTTTCTAGACTAAGTCTGGAGGGAGGAGCCAGCCCACACTCTCAAACTCTTAACGTGCCAATGGCTCCTGGTGGACCCGTCTATACCCCATGGTCCTAATGTGGACCCCAGCATCCTCTACGGACTATGAGAAAAGGATTTACCGGTAGGTAATTAAAATCCTATTTTCACTATAAAAGCATTTTGTGTCCTCCAGTTTATTTTCCCCAGTTATTTCAGTGATTGCAGTCTCATAATGTGTCAACACTCTGCTGAAGCTGGCTTTCCTTTTCTTCCCACGTTACCGCAGGACTACAGCCCTTCTTGCATGCGGAGCTTTTCTGCTGGAACTCCTCACCCAGAGAAGCATTCAAATAATGTTTGTGACTTTTAATCAGCCCTATCCTTGCAGGGAGAATTCACTTCCTGTTATTTACGCAATGTGCTGTATTCTGGCGCATTGCAAGTTTTCTCTTACAACCTATTTAATAGTGATGAGCGGATTCGGTTTTACTCGGTTTTACTCGGTTCTCAAAACCGAATCTTATTGGCTATCCAAAACACGTGACATCAGTGAGCCAATAAGATTCGGTTTTGAGAACCGAGTAAAACCGAGTAAAACCGAATCCGCTCATCACTACTATTTAAGGTGTGATGTAGGCACTACAGTAGGGGCATGATATGTGCGCAGCTGGGCATCATAGAGCGGCAACCCACTGTTTGTAAAGGGCACATTCTGGAATTTACTGACATGGGTTTACTTAATCAATTGTTATGTTCCGAATGTTTGATAATGCCAAAAATAGTGTTGATAATGTTGATAGTATATTTAAGTGCTACTATTGCATTGTCTGTGTGTGTCTTAAATGGAGTTAGCCACAGCCTCCAAACTCTCATTAAAAAAATAAAAAGTTTGGGAGCTTGATAAATTTCACTATATCGCCAATCTCATAGAGGAAATGAGAATAGTGTGCTGGCAGTTTTATGTAACTCAGGGGATATCTACAAAATCTCTAGAATAAAATCATTCAACAACATGCATCCAAAACTAAAAGTCATAAAAGATATTAAGGAAATTGCTGGGAGGTTTTATGTTTTTTGTGAAAAAAGGATAATAAATAGGCCCCTTTTAAGAGAAAGACATTTACAAACTTGGTCAACTGTGCTAGTACTCTTTCACGAAAAAATAACCCATATTTTTCTGTGATATAACATCCTTGTTAATTTAATATAAACCCAACTTTGCATTTGATTTGTGATTCAACAGGATGAAACTGACGGAAACAAATGAAAATGGTATGGACAAAACTGATAGGACCCGTACCTTAATATTTTTATACACAACCTAACCTTTAGAGGAAATCACTGCAGCTCTCAATGAGACCCGTGAACAGGTAGTTTGGCCCACTCTTCCTGAGTAAACTGACCCAGCTGTCTTTGGTTTGACGGATGCCTTTACCAGGCTGCATGTTTCAGGTCCTTCCATAAGTGTTCGATAGGATTCAGATCAGAGCTCATAAAAGGCCACTTCAGAATAGTACAATGTTGCACTGCAGGCGGGGCAGATGTAACATGTGAAGACAGATTTGGGTGGGGTGTGTTCAAACTGAAATCTAAATTGCAGTGTAAAAAATAGGATTTTAATTACCTGCCGGTAAATCTCCTCCCTCTTTGCCCCTCCTCCAGACCTCAGTATAGGAACTGTGCCCTAGGAGACAGACATTCTCGAGAGAGGAATTACGATTAAACTTGTGGCGAGATTCACACCAGCTCACACCATTCATAAACAACATGTCGGCTAACATGGCCTTTAACATAAGTCATGCCAACCAGCATGCATAACGCAACAGCAACAGCTGTTAACTGAACACATGAAACAATGTGCAAATAAATAAACGTAATCAGGCAGGTAATTAAAATCCTAATTTCTCTGACGTCCTAGTGGATGCTGGGAACTCCGAAAGGACCATGGGGAATAGCGGCTCCGCAGGAGACTGGGCACAAAAGTAAAAGCTTTAGGACTACCTGGTGTGCACTGGCTCCTCCCCCTATGACCCTCCTCCAAGCCTCAGTTAGATTTTTGTGCCCGAACGAGAAGGGTGCATACTAAGGGGCTCTCCTGAGCTGCTTAGAGTAAAAGTTTAAAGTAGGTTTTTTATTTTCAGTGAGACCTGCTGGCAACAGGCTCACTGCACCGAGGGACTAAGGGGAGAAGAAGCGAACTCACCTGCGTGCAGAGTGGATTGGGCTTCTTAGGCTACTGGACATTAGCTCCAGAGGGACGATCACAGGCCCAGCCATGGATGGGTCCCAGAGCCGCGCCGCCGGCCCCCTTACAGAGCCAGAAGACTGAAGAGGTCCGGAAAATCGGCGGCAGAAGACGTCCTGTCTTCAATAAGGTAGCGCACAGCACCGCAGCTGTGCGCCATTGCTCTCAGCACACTTCACACTCCGGTCACTGAGGGTGCAGGGCGCTGGGGGGGGGGCGCCCTGAGACGCAATAAAAACACCTTATATGGCAAAAAATACATCACATATAGCTCCTGGGCTATATGGATGCATTTAACCCCTGCCAATTTTTCCATAAAAAAGCGGGAGAAAGGCCGCCGAGAAGGGGGCGGAGCCTATCTCCTCAGCACACTGGCGCCATTTTTTCCTCACAGCTCCGTTGGATGAAAGCTCCCTGACTCAAGAGAGGGGGGGCACTAATTTGGCAGATAAATATATACAGCAGCTATATCAGGGAGAAACACTTATATAAGGTTATCCCTGTATATATATAGCGCTCTGGTGTGTGCTGGCAAACTCTCCCTCTGTCTCCCCAAAGGGCTAGTGGGGTCCTGTCCTCTATCAGAGCATTCCCTGTGTGTGTGCTGTGTGTCGGTACGTTGTGTCGACATGTATGAGGAGGAAAATGGTGTGGAGGCGGAGCAATTGCCTGTATTAGTGATGTCACCCCCTAGGGAGTCGACACCTGACTGGATGGTCTTATGGAAGGAATTACGTGATAGTGTCAGCACTTTACAAAAGACTGTTGACGACATGAGACAGCCGGCAAATCAGTTAATACCTGTACAGGCGTCTCAAACACCATCAGGGGCTCTAAAGCACCCGTTACCTCAGATGGTCGACACAGACACTGACTCCAGTGTCGACGGTGAGGAAACAAACGTATTTTCCAGTAGGGCCACACGTTACATGATCACGGCAATGAAGGAGGTTTTGAACATTTCTGATACTACAAGTACCACAAAAAAGGGTATTATGTGGGGTGTGAAAAAACTACCCGTAGTTTTTCCTGAATCAGATTAATTAAATGAGGTGTGTGATGAAGCGTGGGTTTCCCCCGATAAAAACTGCTAATTTCTAAAAAATTATTGGCATTATACCCTTTCCCGCCAGAGGTTAGGGCGCGTTGGGAAACACCCCCTAGGGTAGATAAGGCGCTCACACGCTTATCAAAACAAGTGGCGTTACCGTCTCCTGATACGGCCGCCCTCAAGGAACCAGCTGATAGGAAGCTGGAAAATATCCTAAAAAGTATATACACACATACTGGTATTATACTGCGACCAGCAATCGCCTCAGCCTGGATGTGCAGTGCTGGGGTGGCTTGGTCGGATTCCCTGACTGAAAATATTGATACCCTGGACAGGGACAATATATTATTGACTATAGAGCATTTAAAGGATGCATTTCTATATATGCGAGATGCACAGAGGGATATTTGCACTCTGGCATCAAGAGTAAGTGCGCTGTCCATTTCTGCCAGAAGAGGGTTATGGACGCGACAGTGGTCAGGTGATGCGGATTCCAAACGGCATATGGAAGTATTGCCGTATAAAGGGGAGGAGTTATTTGGGGTCGGTCTATCGGACCTGGTGGCCACGGCAACGGCTGGGAAATCCACCTTTTTACCCCAGGTCACCTCTCAGCAGAAAAAGACACCGTCTTTTCAGGCTCAGTCCTTTCGTCCCCATAAGGGCAAGCGGGCAAAAGGCCACTCATATCTGCCCCGGGGCAGAGGAAGGGGAAAAAGACTGCAGCAGACAGCCTCTTCCCACGAACAGAAGCCCTCCCCCGCTTCTGCCAAGTCCTCAGCATGACGCTGGGGCCTTACAAGCGGACTCAGGCACGGTGGGGGCCCGTCTCAAGAATTTCAGCGCGCAGTGGGCTCACTCGCAAGTGGACCCCTGGATCCTGCAGGTAGTATCTCAGGGGTACAAATTGGAATTCGAGACGTCTCCCCCTCGCCGGTTCCTGAAGTCTGCTTTACCAACGTCTCCCCCCGACAGGGAGGCAGTATTGGAAGCCATTCACAAGCTGTATTCCCAGCAGGTGATAATCAAGGTACCCCTCCTACAACAGGGAAAGGGGTATTATTCCACGCTGTTTGTGGTACCGAAGCCGGACGGCTCGGTGAGACCTATTTTAAATCTGAAATCCTTGAACACTTACATACAAAGGTTCAAATTTAAGATGGAATCACTCAGAGCAGTGATAGCGAACCTGGAAGAAGGGGACTATATGGTGTCTCTGGACATCAAGGATGCTTACCTCCATGTCCCAATTTGCCCTTCTCACCAAGGGTACCTCAGGTTTGTGGTACAGAACTGTCACTATCAGTTTCAGACGCTGCCGTTTGGATTGTCCACGGCACCCCGGGTCTTTACCAAGGTAATGGCCGAAATGATGATTCTTCTTCGAAGAAAAGGCATCTTAATTATCCCATACTTGGACGATCTCCTGATAAGGGCAAGGTCCAGAGAACAGTTAGAGGTCGGAGTAGCACTATCTCAAGTAGTACTACGACAGCACGGATGGATTCTAAATATTCCAAAATCACAGCTGATTCCGACGACACGTCTGCTGTTCCTAGGGATGATTCTGGACACAGTCCAGAAAAAGGTGTTTCTCCCGGAGGAGAAAGCCAGGGAGTTATCCGACCTAGTCAGGAACCTCCTAAAACCAGGCCAAGTGTCAGTGCATCAATGCACAAGGGTCCTGGGAAAAATGGTGGCTTCTTACGAAGCGATTCCATTCGGCAGATTCCACGCAAGAACTTTTCAGTGGGATCTGCTGGACAAATGGTCCGGATCGCATCTTCAAATGCATCAGCGGATAACCCTGTCTCCAAGGACAAGGGTGTCTCTCCTGTGGTGGTTACAGAGTGCTCATCTTCTAGAGGGCCGCAGATTCGGCATTCAGGACTGGGTCCTGGTGACCACGGATGCCAGCCTGAGAGGCTGGGGAGCAGTCACACAGGGAAGAAATTTCCAGGGCTTGTGGTCAAGCATGGAAACGTCACTTCACATAAATATCCTGGAACTAAGGGCCATTTACAATGCCCTAAGTCAGGCAAGGCCTCTGCTTCAGGGTCAGCCAGTGTTGATCCAGTCGGACAACATCACGGCAGTCGCCCACGTAAACAGACAGGGCGGCACAAGAAGCAGGAGGGCAATGACGGAAGTTGCAAGGATTCTTCGCTGGGCGGAAAATCATGTGATAGCACTGTCAGCAGTGTTCATTCCGGGAGTGGACAACTGGGAAGCAGACTTCCTCAGCAGACACGACCTCCACCCGGGGGAGTGGGGACTTCACCCAGAAGTCTTCCACATGATTGTGAACCGTTGGGAAAAACCAAAGGTGGACATGATGGCGTCCCGCCTCAACAAAAAACTGGACAGATATTGCGCCAGGTCAAGGGACCCTCAGGCAATAGCTGTGGACGCTCTGGTAACACCGTGGGTGTACCAGTCAGTGTATGTGTTCCCTCCTCTGCCTCTCATACCCAAGGTACTGAGAATCATAAGAAGGAGAGGAGTAAGGACTATACTCGTAGCTCCGGATTGGCCAAGAAGGACTTGGTACCCGGAACTTCAAGAGATGCTCACGGAAGACCCGTGGCCTCTACCTCTAAGAAAGGACCTGCTCCAGCAGGGACCATGTCTGTTCCAAGACTTACCGCGGCTGCGTTTGACGGCATGGCGGTTGAACGCCGGATCCTGAAGGAAAAAGGCATTCCGGATGAAGTCATCCCTACCCTGATCAAAGCCAGGAAGGATGTAACTGTGCAACATTATCACCGTATTTGGCGTAAATATGTTGCGTGGTGTGAGGCCAGGAAGGCCCCTACAGAGGAATTTCAACTGGGTCGTTTCCTGCATTTCCTGCAAACAGGACTGTCTATGGGCCTAAAATTAGGGTCCATTAAGGTTCAAATTTCGGCCCTGTCAATATTCTTCCAAAAAGAACTAGCTTCAGTTCCTGAAGTTCAGACGTTTGTCAAGGGAGTACTGCATATACAGCCTCCTTTTGTGCCTCCAGTGGCACCTTGGGATCTCAATGTAGTTTTGGGGTTCCTAAAATCACATTGGTTTGAACCACTCACCACTGTGGACTTAAAATATCTCACATGGAAAGTGGTAATGCTGTTAGCCCTGGCTTCAGCCAGGCGTGTTTCAGAATTGGCGGCTTTATCCTATAAAAGCCCTTACCTAATTTTTCATACGGACAGGGCAGAATTGAGGACTCGTCCTCAATTTCTCCCTAAGGTGGTTTCAGCATTTCACTTAAACCAGCCTATTGTGGTGCCTGCGGCTACTAGGGACTTGGAGGATTCCAAGTTACTGGACGTAGTCAGGGCCCTGAAAATATATGTTTCCAGGACGGCTGGAGTCAGAAAATCTGACTCGCTGTTTATCCTGTATGCACCCAACAAGCTGGGTGCTCCTGCTTCTAAGCAGACTATTGCTCGTTGGATTTGTAGTACAATTCAGCTTGCACATTCTGTGGCAGGCCTGCCACAGCCAAAATCTGTAAAAGCCCATTCCACAAGGAAAGTGGGCTCATCTTGGGCGGCTGCCCGAGGGGTCTCGGCTTTACAACTTTGCCGAGCAGCTACTTGGTCAGGGGCAAACACGTTTGCTAAATTCTACAAATTTGATACCCTGGCTGAGGAGGACCTGGAGTTCTCTCATTCGGTGCTGCAGAGTCATCCGCACTCTCCCGCCCGTTTGGAAGCTTTGGTATAATCCCCATGGTCCTTTCGGAGTCCCCAGCATCCACTAGGACGTCAGAGAAAATAAGAATTTACTTACCGATAATTCTATTTCTCATAGTCCGTAGTGGATGCTGGGCGCCCATCCCAAGTGCGGATTGTCTGCAATACTTGTACATAATTATTGTTACAAAAATCGGGTTATTATTGTTGTGAGCCATCTTTTCAGAGGCTCCTCTGTTATCATGCTGTTAACTGGGTTCAGATCACAAGTTGTACGGTGTGATTGGTGTGGCTGGTATGAGTCTTACCCGGGATTCAAAATCCTTCCTTATTGTGTACGCTCGTCCGGGCACAGTATCCTAACTGAGGCTTGGAGGAGGGTCATAGGGGGAGGAGCCAGTGCACACCAGGTAGTCCTAAAGCTTTTACTTTTGTGCCCAGTCTCCTGCGGAGCCGCTATTCCCCATGGTCCTTTCGGAGTCCCCAGCATCCACTACGGACTATGAGAAATAGAATTATCGGTAAGTAAATTCTTATTTTCTCTGACGTCCTAGTGGATGCTGGGAACTCCGAAAGGACCATGGGGAATAGCGGCTCCGCAGGAGACTGGGCACAAAAGTAAAAGCTTTAGGACTACCTGGTGTGCACTGGCTCCTCCCCCCATGACCCTCCTCCAAGCCTCAGTTAGATTTTTGTGCCCGAACGAGAAGGGTGCACACTAGGTGGCTCTCCTGAGCTGCTTAGTGAAAAAGTTTAAGTATAGGTTTTTTATTTTCAGTGAATCCTGCTGGCAACAGGTTCACTGCACCGAGGGACTAAGGGGAGAAGAAGCGAACTCACCTGCGTGCAGAGTGGATTGGGCTTCTTAGGCTACTGGACATTAGCTCCAGAGGGACGATCACAGGCCCAGCCATGGATGGGTCCCAGAGCCGCGCCGCCGGCCCCTTTACAGAGCCAGAAGACAGAAGAGGTCCGGGAAATCGGCGGCAGAAGACGTCCTGTCTTCAATAAGGTAGCGCACAGCACCGCAGCTGTGCGCCATTGCTCTCAGCACACTTCACACTCCGGTCACTGAGGGTGCAGGGCGCTGGGGGGGGCGCCCTGAGACGCAATAAAAACACCTTAGATGGCAAAAAATACATCACATATAGCTCCTGGGCTATATGGATGCATTTAACCCCTGACAGTTTTTCCTTAAAAAAGCGGGAGAAAGGCCGCCGAGAAGGGGCGGAGCCTATCTCCTCAGCACACTGGCGCCATTTTCCCTCACAGCTCCGTTGGAGGGAAGCTCCCTGACTCTCCCCTGCAGTCCTGCACTACAGATACAGGGTAAAACAAGAGAGGGGGGGCACTAATTTGGCAGATAAATCAATACAGCAGCTATATAAGGGAAAAACACTTATATAAGGTTATCCCTGTATATATATATAGCGCTCTGGTGTGTGCTGGCAAACTCTCCCTCTGTCTCCCCAAAGGGCTAGTGGGGTCCTGTCCTCTATCAGAGCATTCCCTGTGTGTGTGCTGTGTGTCGGTACGTTGTGTCGACATGTATGAGGAGGAAAATGGTATGGAGGCGGAGCAATTGCCTGTAATAGTGATGTCACCCCCTAGGGAGTCGACACCTGACTGGATGGTCTTATGGAAGGAATTACGTGATAGCGTCAGCACTTTACAAAAGACTGTTGACGACATGAGACAGCCGGCAAATCAGTTATTACCTGTACAGGCGTCTCAAACACCGTCAGGGGCTCTAAAGCGCCCGTTACCTCAGATGGTCGACACAGACACGGACACTGACTCCAGTGTCGACAGGGAGGAAACAAACGTATTTTCCAGTAGGGCCACACGTTACATGATCACGGCAATGAAGGAGGTTTTGAACATTTCTGATACTACAAGTACCACAAAAAAGGGTATTATGTGGGGTGTGAAAAAACTACCGTAGTTTTTCCTGAATCAGATGAATTAAATGAGGTGTGTGATGAAGCGTGGGTTTCCCCCGATAAAAAACTGCTAATTTCTAAAAAATTATTGGCATTATACCCTTTCCCGCCAGAGGTTAGGGCGCGTTGGGAAACACCCCCTAGGGTAGATAAGGCGCTCACACGCTTATCAAAACAAGTGGCGTTACCGTCTCCTGATACGGCCGCCCTCAAGGAACCAGCTGATAGGAAGCTGGAAAATATCCTAAAAAGTATATACACACATACTGGTATTATACTGCGACCAGCAATCGCCTCAGCCTGGATGTGCAGTGCTGGGGTGGCTTGGTCGGATTCCCTGACTGAAAATATTGATACCCTGGACAGGGACAGTATATTATTGACTATAGAGCATTTAAAGGATGCATTTCTATATATGCGAGATGCACAGAGGGATATTTGCACTCTGGCATCAAGAGTAAGTGCGCTGTCCATTTCTGCCAGAAGAGGGTTATGGACGCGACAGTGGTCAGGTGATGCGGATTCCAAACGGCATATGGAAGTATTGCCGTATAAAGGGGAGGAGTTATTTGGGGTCGGTCTATCGGACCTGGTGGCCACGGCAACGGCTGGGAAATCCACCTTTTTACCCCAGGTCACCTCTCAGCAGAAAAAGACATCGTCTTTTCAGGCTCAGTCCTTTCGTCCCCATAAGGGCAAGCGGGCAAAAGGCCACTCATATCTGCCCCGGGGCAGAGGAAGGGGAAAAAGACTGCAGCAGGCAGCCTCTTCCCAGGAACAGAAGCCCTCCCCCGCTTCTGCCAAGTCCTCAGCATGACGCTGGGGCCTTACAAGCGGACTCAGGCACGGTGGGGGCCCGTCTCAAGAATTTCAGCGCGCAGTGGGCTCACTCGCAAGTGGACCCCTGGATCCTGCAGGTAGTATCTCAGGGGTACAAATTGGAATTCGAGACGTCTCCCCCTCGCCGGTTCCTGAAGTCTGCTTTACCAACGTCTCCCTCCGACAGGGAGGCGGTATTGGAAGCCATTCACAAGCTGTATTCCCAGCAGGTGATAATCAAGGTACCCCTCCTACAACAGGGAAAGGGGTATTATTCCACGCTGTTTGTGGTACCGAAGCCGGACGGCTCGGTGAGACCTATTTTAAATCTGAAATCCTTGAACACTTACATACAAAGGTTCAAATTCAAGATGGAGTCACTCAGAGCAGTGATAGCGAACCTGGAAGAAGGGGACTATATGGTGTCTCTGGACATCAAGGATGCTTACCTCCATGTCCCAATTTGCCCTTCTCACCAAGGGTACCTCAGGTTTGTGGTACAGAACTGTCACTATCAGTTTCAGACGCTGCCGTTTGGATTGTCCACGGCACCCCGGGTCTTTACCAAGGTAATGGCCGAAATGATGATTCTTCTTCGAAGAAAAGGCGTCTTAATTATCCCTTACTTGGACGATCTCCTGATAAGGGCAAGGTCCAGGGAACAGTTAGAGGTCGGAGTAGCACTATCTCAAGTAGTACTACGACAGCACGGGTGGATTCTAAATATTCCAAAATCGCAGCTGATTCCGACGACACGTCTGCTGTTCCTAGGGATGATTCTGGACACAGTCCAGAAAAAGGTGTTTCTCCCGGAGGAGAAAGCCAGGGAGTTATCCGAGCTAGTCAGGAACCTCCTAAAACCAGGCCAAGTGTCAGTGCATCAATGCACAAGGGTCCTGGGAAAAATGGTGGCTTCTTACGAAGCGATTCCATTCGGCAGATTCCACGCAAGAACTTTTCAGTGGGATCTGCTGGACAAATGGTCCGAATCGCATCTTCAGATGCATCAGCGGATAACCCTGTCTCCAAGGACAAGGGTGTCTCTCCTGTGGTGGTTGCAGAGTGCTCATCTTCTAGAGGGCCGCAGATTCGGCATTCAGGACTGGGTCCTGGTGACCACGGATGCCAGCCTGAGAGGCTGGGGAGCAGTCACACAGGGAAGAAATTTCCAGGGCTTGTGGTCAAGCATGGAAACGTCATTTCACATAAATATCCTGGAACTAAGGGCCATTTACAATGCCCTAAGTCAAGCAAGGCCTCTGCTTCAGGGTCAGCCGGTGTTGATCCAGTCGGACAACATCACGGCAGTCGCCCACGTAAACAGACAGGGCGGCACAAGAAGCAGGAGGGCAATGACGGAAGTTGCAAGGATTCTTCGCTGGGCGGAAAATCATGTGATAGCACTGTCAGCAGTGTTCATTCCGGGAGTGGACAACTGGGAAGCAGACTTCCTCAGCAGACACGACCTCCACCCGGGGGAGTGGGGACTTCACCCAGAAGTCTTCCACATGATTGTGAACCGTTGGGAAAAACCAAAGGTGGACATGATGGCGTCCCGCCTCAACAAAAATCTAGACAGATATTGCGCCAGGTCAAGGGACCCTCAGGCAATAGCTGTGGACGCTCTGGTAACACCGTGGGTGTACCAGTCAGTGTATGTGTTCCCTCCTCTGCCTCTCATACCCAAGGTACTGAGAATCATAAGAAGGAGAGGAGTAAGGACTATACTCGTAGCTCCGGATTGGCCAAGAAGGACTTGGTACCCGGAACTTCAAGAGATGCTCACGGAGGACCCGTGGCCTCTACCTCTAAAAAAGGACCTGCTCCAGCAGGGACCCTGTCTGTTCCAAGACTTACTGCGGCTGCGTTTGACGGCATGGCGGTTGAACGCCGGATCCTGAAGGAAAAAGGCATTCCGGATGAAGTCATCCCTACCCTGATCAAAGCCAGGAAGGATGTAACTGTGCAACATTATCACCGTATTTGGCGTAAATATGTTGCGTGGTGTGAGGCCAGGAAGGCCCCTACAGAGGAATTTCAACTGGGTCGTTTCCTGCATTTCCTGCAAACAGGACTGTCTATGGGCCTAAAATTAGGATCCATTAAGGTTCAAATTTCGGCCCTGTCGATTTTCTTCCAGAAAGAACTAGCTTCAGTTCCTGAAGTTCAGACGTTTGTCAAGGGGGTACTGCATATACAGCCTCCTTTTGTGCCTCCAGTGGCACCTTGGGATCTCAATGTAGTTTTGGGGTTCCTAAAATCACATTGGTTTGAACCACTCACCACTGTGGACTTAAAATATCTCACATGGAAAGTGGTAATGCTGTTAGCCCTGGCTTCAGCCAGGCGTGTCTCAGAATTGGCGGCTTTATCCTATAAAAGCCCTTACCTAATTTTTCATACGGACAGGGCAGAATTGAGGACTCGTCCTCAATTTCTCCCTAAGGTGGTTTCAGCGTTTCACTTAAGCCAGCCTATTGTGGTACCTGCGGCTACTAGGGACTTGGAGGATTCCAAGTTGCTGGACGTAGTCAGGGCCCTGAAAAAATATGTTTCCAGGACGGCTGGAGTCAGAAAATCTGACTCGCTGTTTATCCTGTATGCACCCAACAAGCTGGGTGCTCCTGCTTCAAAGCAGACTATTGCTCGTTGGATTTGTAGTACAATTCAGCTTGCACATTCTGTGGCAGGCCTGCCACAGCCAAAATCTGTAAAAGCCCATTCCACAAGGAAAGTGGGCTCATCTTGGGCGGCTGCCCGAGGGGTCTCGGCTTTACAACTTTGCCGAGCAGCTACTTGGTCAGGGGCAAACACGTTTGCTAAATTCTACAAATTTGATACCCTGGCTGAGGAGGACCTGGAGTTCTCTCATTCGGTGCTGCAGAGTCATCCGCACTCTCCCGCCCATTTGGGAGCTTTGGTATAATCCCCATGGTCCTTTCGGAGTTCCCAGCATCCACTAGGACGTCAGAGAAAATAAGAATTTACTTACCGATAATTCTATTTCTCATAGTCCGTAGTGGATGCTGGGCGCCCATCCCAAGTGCGGATTGTCTGCAATACTTGTACATAGTTATTGTTACAAAAATCGGGTTATTATTGTTGTGAGCCATCTTTTCAGAGGCTCCTCTGTTATCATGCTGTTAACTGGGTTCAGATCACAAGTTGTACGGTGTGATTGGTGTTGCTGGTATGAGTCTTACCCGGGATTCAAAATCCTTCCTTATTGTGTACGCTCGTCCGGGCACAGTATCCTAACTGAGGCTTGGAGGAGGGTCATGGGGGGAGGAGCCAGTGCACACCAGGTAGTCCTAAAGCTTTTACTTTTGTGCCCAGTCTCCTGCGGAGCCGCTATTCCCCATGGTCCTTTCGGAGTTCCCAGCATCCACTACGGACTATGAGAAATAGAATTATCGGTAAGTAAATTCTTATTTTTTCTTACGTCCTAGAGGATGCTGGGGTCCATTTTAGTACCATGGGGATATATCAAAGCTCCCAGTACGGGCGGGAAAGTGCTAATGTTCCTGCAGAACTGACTGACCAAATTGAAGGTCGTCCGCAGCCAAGGTGTCAAACTTATAAAACTTATCAAATGTGTTTGCACCCAACCAAGTATCAACTCGGCAGATTTGCAAAGCCGAGACCCCCCGGGCAGCCAACCAGGACGAACCCACTTTCCTTGTAGAGTGGGCTTTTACCGAAATCGGTAACGGCAATCCTGCCGTGGAATGAGCGTGCTGAATGGTACCCCTGATCCAGCGCGCAATAGTCTGCTTAGAAGCAGGACCCCCAATCTTGTTGGGGTCATAGAGGATAAACAGAGATTCTGTTTTCCTTATCTGAGCCGTTCTTGCAACATAAGTCCTCAGCGCACTGACGACATCCAAGGACCTTGAGACGGCTGAGGTGTCAGAAGCTACTGGCACCACCATTGGTTGGTTGATATAAAAAGAAGACACAACCTTTGGAAGAAAGTGCTGACGTGTTCTCAGTTTAGCCCTATCTTCATGAAATATCAAATAAGGACTGTGACAGAGCTCCTAACTCAGACACTCATCTGCCTGAAGCCAAGGCCAACAGCATGACCACTTTTCAAGTGAGAACTTTAACTCCACCTCTTGCAGAGGCTCAAAACAGTCCGATTTAAGCAACTGCAACCCCAAATTAAGATTCCATGGCGCCGCAGGAGGCACAAAGGGAGGTTGGATGTGCAGAACCCCTTTCACGAACGTCTGGACCTCAGGAAGAGAAGTCAATTGTTTCTGAAAGAAAACTAACAAGGTTGAAATCTGAACCTTTATAGATTCTAATCTCAAGCTAGCATCCACACCTGCCTGTAGAAATAGGAGAAGACATCCTAATTTAAACTCCACCGCAGGAGACTTCTTGGATTCACACCAAGATACATATTTTCTCCAAATATGATGGTAATGTTTGGACGTTACCCCTTTCCTGGCCAGAATAAGTGTGGTAATTACTTCATTGGGAATCCCCTTACGGGCTAGGCTCTGGCTCTGGTGCTCCACAGCCATGCCGTCAAACGCAACCGCGGTAAGTCCTGATAAACTAACGGCCCCTGCTGAAACAGGACCTCGCGAAGAGGAAGAAGCCGAGGATCTTCCATTAATAACTCTTGAAGATCTGGATACCAAGCCCTCCTTGGTCAGTCCGGAGCAATGAGTATTGCTCGAACTCCTGTTCTTCTGATGATCTTGAGAGCTTTTGGAGTAAGTGGAAGTGGAGAGAACAGATACACCGACCGAAACACCCACTGGGTCACCAGTGCATTTATCGCTATTGCTTGTGGGTCTCTCGACCTGGAACAATATTTCTGAAGCTTCTTGTTCGAGGGTGATGCCATCATATCCACTTGAGGAACACCCCAACAACTTGCCACCTCCGCAAAGACTTCTTGGTGGAGGCCCCATTCTCCTGGATGGAGATAGTGTCTGCTGAGGAAGTCTGCTTCCCAGTTGTCCACTCCCGGAATGAAAATTGCAGACCGATTGCATGTCTTTCTGCCCAGAGGAGTATCTTTGTCACCTCTGCCATTGTTGCTCTGCTTTTTGTTCCGCCTCGACGGTTTATGTAAGCTACTGCCGTTACATTGTCTCACTGGATCTGTATGGGACGACCTTGAAGAAGGTGTGCCGTTTGATGAAGACTGTTGTACACAGCTCTCAACTCCAGAATGTTTATGTGAAGGCGAGTTTCTTAACTTGACCCTCTTCCTTGGAAGCTTTCGCCTTGCGTGACTGCTCCCCATCCTCGGAGACTTGCATCCGTGGTCACCAGGATCCAGGCCTGAATCCCGAACCTGCGTCCTTCCAGGAGGTGAGAAATTTGTAGCCACCACAGGAGTGAAATTCTGGCTTTCGCTGACCAGATTATCCTTTGATGCATGTGGAGATGCGACCCTGACCACTTGTCCAGTAGGTCCCACTGGAAGACCCTGGCATGGAAATGGCCATATTGTAGCGCCTCGTAAGCTGCTACCATTTTCCCCAACAGGCGAATGCACTGATGAATTGATACTGTTCTTGGCCTCAAACGTTGTTTGACCATGCTCTGGATGTCCTGAGCCTTTTCCACTGATAGAAATACTCTCTGTATCTCGGTGTCCAGTATCATTCCCAAAAATGATAATCTCATTGTCGGTTCGAACTGCAATTTTGTAAAGTTGATGATCCAACCGTGCTGTTGAAGCTCCTTTGGGGACAATGCTTTGTTCTGGAGTAGCTTGTCCCTGGATCTCGCATTTATGAGGAGATCGTCCAATTATGGAATTATGTTGACTCCTTGTTTGCGAAGGGGAACCATCATCTCCGCCATCACCTTGGTGAATATTCTCAGAGCCGTGAAGAGCCCGAACAGTAATGTCTGCAATTGGTAGTGGCAATCCTAAACCGCAAACCTCAGGTATGCTTGATGTGGCGGGTAAATGGGGACATGCAAGTAAGCATCCTTGATGTCCACAGACACCAGAAATTCCTTTTCTTCCAAGCTGGAAAACACCGCTCTCAAAGATTCCATTTTGAATTTGAACCTTTTCGAATAAAGATTCAGAGATTTTAGGTTTAAAATCATCTGACCAAGCCATCCGGCTTCGGCACCACAAACAGGCTTAAATAAAAACCTTGGTTTTTTTGTTTGGCAGGAACCAAGGCAATTATTTTGTCTTGACGTAATTTGTGTATTGCGTTCAGGACATTTGTGCCATCCTGAGCAGAAACTGGCAAGGCTGATTTGAAAAAATCGGCATGGGGAAGGTCTTGAAATTCCAACCTGTAACCTTGGGATACTATCTGTCATATCCAAGGATCCAGGTCTGAGTGAAGCCAGACCTGGCTGAAATATAAAAGACGTGCCCTCACCCGATCGCACGCCCGCAGAGGAGCCCCAGCGTCATGCTGTGGCTTTTGCAGAAGTAGTTGCTGACTTCTGTTTCTGGGAGCTTGACGGTGTTGTAGATTTTCGACCTTTTCCTCTCCCTTTTCCTGTGACAAAAGGGGTACTCTTAGCCTTTTTGTACTTGTTGGGTCGAAAGGACTGCATAGTATGAGAATGATGAAGTTTTTTTTTTTTTTAGCCGGTGTAGCTGCCGACGACAGAAATGCTGACTTGCCAGATGTAGTAGTTGATATCATGGCATCTAGTTTCCAAAGAGGGCCTCACCATTGAAGGGGAGCACCCAATATTTCTTTTAGATTCAGCATTCCATTGGCGGATCCAGAGCGCCCTGCGGCTGAAATCGCCATAGTAGAGGCCCTTGAGCCGCCCAGTAAGCCTATGTCCTTCATGGCCTCAACCAAGTAACCTGCAGAATCTTTGATATGACCTAGAATTTGCAGCATATCATCTTTATCGACCGTGTCAATATTAACAATTTAAATTGTCTGCCCACTTTTCCACTGCGTTACCTACCCACGCAGAAGCAATCGTGGGCCTGAGTAACGTACCCGTAGCAACATAGATGGATTTTTAAAGTCGTCTCTAATTTGCGGTCAGCAGGTTCTTTTAATGAAGCTGACCCTGGGACAGGTAATATGATTTTCTTTGACAACCTACAGACTGAGGTGTCTATCATTGGTGGTGACTCCCACTTACACCTATCCTTTTCAGGGAAAGAGTACGCTATCCTTAGACGGAGGAAAAGTCACCACCTGTTTTTTTATTTAATTTAAAATTAATCTTTTTCCTTAGGTGGAGGTGTTGTGTCAGGAAATTCCAACACCTCTTTTATAGTGACTCTCATACATTGAATGTTCTTAGCCAGTTTGGGATCTACCCCCCTCAAATCTCCAGTGTCGACTTCAGTGTCAGAATCTGTGTCCGTGTCCTTTTTGCATAATTTGGGTCAGAGACCTTTTCTGGGAACAGGAGGGGACCCGAGTGGGTGACATGGAGAAATCAGCAAACAGAGCATCCTCCACAGACTGTCTTGCTTTGTCTGTTGTTCAGACTCGGAGAATTGACATATTACTCTCCAGCTTTCACACCCACACAGGCTCAGAACACTCTTGTGCCTCCAAAATGGTTTCCTCTGGGGAAGAACTTTCTCTAGACCTGTTACACACGTGTACAGTCACACCACTCACACACACACAGGGGAGCTATTGGGGACAGATCTACCTAAAGTCTGTCAGAGAGACCCAGAGGGGATTGCCAGTCCACACCACGCGCCCTGTATGTATTACATACAATGAATATACATATATACCAAAACAGCGCTTTTTATCCAATGTGAAGCCTGCAGACTTCAATAAATTATGTGCTCCCCTCCCCTTCAATAACACCCTGGTACTTGTATCAGCGATGTGTGAGGAAAAGCAGCCTGTAGGATCAGTGCTCCAGCGTCTCTGTGAGGAGAAAATGGCGCCAAATGAGTGTTACAAGCAATTCTGAGGTAAAGCCCCGCCCCCTGTAATGGTGCGGTTCAGCCACAGAAATATTTATACTGGCGGGGGTAGTGTACATCAGCGGCTCACATGTCACATGTATGTACATTTTGCCAGTGAGAGAAAGGATTGATCATGTCCCTCAGAGCGCCCCCCCACGCGCCCTGTGCTGAGAGACATGTTGCTGCGCAGCATCCCGCGCTGCGCTGGTACCTTTATGCCGCCATGATGACTGGAGGGCCCCTCTCTGCAGGTCTCCAGTTAATACTCACCAGCCTTCTGGCTCTGTTAGGGGGTAGCGGCAGTGCTGTGGGAATGAGCAGCAGCCAGGCAAGGGCTGTGTTCAGTACCCTTCAGTAGCTAATGGTGTCCTGGCAGAGCCATTAAACTAACTGAAAAGTTGGTTCCTACTACCCCCCTAAGTCCCACAAAGCAGGGAAGCTGTTGCCAGCAGGTTCCCTGTAAAATAAAAAACCTAACAAAGTCTTTTTCAGTCAAACTCCGTAGAGCTTCACTAATGTGCAGCCAGTCTCCCGAGCACATTTTCTAAACTGAGATCTGGAGGAGGGAATAGAGGGAGGAGCCAGTTCACACTGTTGAAAAATCTTAAAGTGCCAAAGGCTCCTGCAGAACCATCTATACCCCATGGTACTACAATGGACCCCAGCATCCTCTAGGACGTAAGAGAAATAAAGCAGCCAGTATTAACCCTGCACAGAAAAAATAAAACCCACGCAAATCTAAATCTCTCTGAATGTTACATTTGCAGGGCCGAAACTAGGACTTTTGGCACCCGCGGCTAGGCAGTAACTTGGCTCCCCCATGCGCACACACACACTTTGGAACTGTGTAAAAAAAAAAAAACAGTAATAAACAGTTGCCAAAGTGACAACCAGCACCGTCAGGGTGCACCCAGAACACATTCCCTAGAAAAATGGATAGGAACACAAGAAAACTAACATGCACCTCATATACAATATTGTGGGGGACTCTTGACTTGCCAACTGCTGTAGGAGTACAAAGCCCAGTATGTCAGCAATTAAAGAGTAGGATTACCAACTTTCTGGGGAGGTGGGACACACAATGGCCCTCATTCCGAGTTGTTCGCTCGCTAGCAGATTTTAGCAGCATTGCACACGCTAGGCCGCCGCCCTCTGGGAGTGTATCTTAGCATAGCACAATTGCGAATGAAAGATTAGCAGAATGCGAATAGAAAATTCTTAGTCCTACACTGCGATCAGCTCAGCCCATTTTGTTCCTGGTTTGATGTCACAAACACGCCCTGCGTTCAGCCAGCCACTCCCCCGTTTCTCCAGACACTACCGCGTTTTATCCTGGCACTCCTGCGTTTTTACGCACACTCCCAGAAAACTGTCAGTTTCCGCCCAGAAACACCCACTTCCTGTCAATCACACTCCGATCACTTCAACGATGAAAATTCTTCGTTCGGACTTGAGTAAATGTACTAAGTTTTGTGCTAAAATACTTAGCGCATGCGCACTGCGTACCATGCGCATTTTCGCATTAATCTCTCCATTGCGAAAATTGGCAACGAGCGAACAAATCGGAATGACCCCCAATGTGGGTTATCCTTACTGCAGAGACGAGTCCCTAGGACTGACTGGTGTTATATACTTGATATAAGCCATGCAGTAACTGTATTGCACACATGATGGTGGGGGGATGGGGAATGACTGACTGGCCAACTGCTGTAGGACTACAAATCCCTGCATGCCAGTCAGGACCTAGGACGACTCTTTGAGAGGCAGCGGCTGTCCCGGCGTATAGAGACTTCACCTCAGTGCCCAGATTCATTATCGGCTGCTGTTGCTTCCTCTTGCCCTTTCCTCTGGTGGAGCTGCCATGGACGGGGGAGGTGCTGAAGAACAAGGCTGGGGGCATAGTTTACACAGGCAAAGTAGTGTGTGAATTGCCACCCCCGCCCGATTCATAGTGTTCTAGTTGCCGGGGGGAGATTCCCAGGAGTCCACATTGGTGGTACTGAGGAGCAGGGACCTGCAGCGAAGGTTCTGTCTGGGACCCAGCAGTAGGTAGCTACTTAGGGCCCTTCCCACCTCTGGTGGAGCTGCATGTGGGAAGGGGGAGGCACTAAGGAACAGGCCTGGGGGCAGACATCGCTTGCACAGGAGTATGTGAGCAGCCATGGACCAGCGCTCGTGAAATGAAAGGGGGCAGCAGGAGAGTCCATGGTCACCGTCCCTGCCCCATTCATTAGCGTTCTAGTTGCCGGTGCAGGGGGAGTTTCCCAGGAGTCCACATTGGTTGTGCTGGGCAGTGGGTACCTGCAGCGAGGGTTCTTGGACCTGGCAGAAGGGCTGAGAGGAAGGAGGGGAGGCAGAGTACCCATCTCCGCTCCTCAGATTTTGCACCTGGGGCGCATGCTCCCCTATGGGCCCCCTTCTAGTTGCGGCCATGACATCTGCTCCACCTGCAGTGCAACATGGTTTTGTCCAGTTGAGTGATACTTTTCTTAGTCATTCTTAGGTGCTTTTAGCTATGTGTTTTGGGCCATTATCCAGCTAGAGGACCCATGACTTGCGACTGACAAAGCTTTCTGACACCGGGCAGCATGTTTTGCTCCAGAGTGCCTTAATAGTCTTGAGTCTTGCACTGCACGGATTCAAGGCATCCCATACCAACTGCTGCAAAGCAGTCCTCCATGTTTCACAGTAGGTATGGTGATCTTATCATTGAAAGCTTTTTTTTTATTTTTTTCATCTGTGATCTTAGACCTGATGTGACTTGCCAAAGAACTCCAGTTTTGACAAAGAACACTCTCCCAGAAGCATTGTGACTTGTCAATATGCATTTTTGCAAATTCCTGTCTGGCTTTTTATGTTCTTCTTCCATGGAGCCCACTGTCACTAAAAAAGCATTGAGTGGTGCATATAATGACCCTGATAAATCCCAGAGAAGTTGTAATGAACATGTACAGTATTTCTCTTACGTCCTAGAGGATGCTGGGTTTCATATTTGTACCATGGGGTATAGATGGGTCCACCAGGAGCCATTGGCACTTTAAGAGTTTAATAGTGTTGGCTGGCTCCTCCCTCTATGCCCCTCCTACCAGACTCAGTTTAGAAAATGTGCCCGGAGGAGCTGGTCACAGCTAGGGTAGCTCTACAGAGCTTCTCTAGTAAGTTTTTTTTAGAGTTTGTTATTTTACATGGAGGCTGCTGGCAACAGCCTCCCTGCATCGAGGGACTGAGGGGGGAGCAGTGTCCGCCCTTCAGGGTCTTGAGCCACTGCCTCCGCTGACTGGGCATTGAGCTCCAGAGGGGACAGATCGCGCCCCGCCACAGGGGAATGCTCACCCCGGCAGCCAGCCGCCACCCCCTCACAGAGCTGAAGCGTGGCGAGTTAGTCACTGTCCCCCCTTACAAGCGGGGGGTCGGTGTAAAGAGGGCGGCTTAAGGGTGGGGACGGCTCAGCGGTACTGCGGTGCGGTGCGGCGCTGTGAGGGGTGTCCTGAGCTAGCAAGGTACCCTACACTGACCATTTCCAGCCTGTCGGTGTCCGCGGATCTCAGCCAGCACAACTTTCCTCAGGCTAGTCTAATCTTCAAGAGCAGGAAGACAGCGCCATTGAAGAGGCGGAGCTTCTCAGAGCGGACCCAGCAGCGTTCACCATTTTTCCTGCCTGCAATCACTACTAGTGGATGTCCAGGTCCCTCCAGTGCAACTCCAGTTATCTGTACGGTACCAAGAGGGTTGTAGAAGGGGGGGGTGTAAAATAGGCTGTGTCACCTATTAAGAGACCCAGTCAGCGCTGGTTAGGGTCTCCCTATACTTCTAATAGCGCTGTATGTGGGTTGGCTCCAATCTCTGTGTCTCTCTGCCATTCTTGGGGGGGAAACTCTGTCTAGTGAATACCCTGTGTGTTTGTGGGGTGTTTGATGTGTGTGACAACATGTCTAGGGACACTGTTTCATATGCTGCAGAGGATTTGTCTTCCCAGGAGGACTGCATACCATGTAATCAGGATTGCACTGTTGTAGCGCAGATCCCAGCTAGAGAGCCAGAATGGTTAGTCTCTCTGAGGGAGACTATTTCTCAGATTTCTGAGAGGATTGCTAGGACTGAGCATGCCACTCAGATCCTACAATCCTCTATGGTTGTATGGTCTGATTCTGCTTCCTCTGGGTCCCCTACGGTACATTCTCAAAAATGTGCACTTGCAATGCTTAGGCAGGATGACACGGACACCGACTCTGACACTGCAGACGGTGATGGGGATGTGTCGAGGGGGACAGCATCACTTGCTAGGGGGGTGCAGTTGATAATTGAAGCTGTGAGGGATATTTTACATATTTCTGACACAGCTCCTGAGCAGGTGGAGGAGGCCTTTTTTACAGATAATAAGAAGCCCCCCCCCCCCCCCCTCACCTTCCCGGCATCCAAAGAATTAAACGCTATCTTTGAAAAAGCCTGGGAAACTCCGGAAAAGAAATTTCAGATCCCTAAGAGAGTCTTGGTTGCTTTTCCCTTGCCAGAAGAAGATAGAAAGAAATGGGAGTTCCCACTAATAGTCGACGCCTCCAGGCTGTCCAAACAGGTGGTATTGCCTGTCCCAGGATCTACCGCGTTAAAGGACCCGGCAGATCTCAAGGTGGATGCTACGCTAAAATCAATTTACATGGCTTCCGGGGCTATATTACGGCCTACTATAGCCTGTGCTTGGATTGCAAAAGCTATTGCCAGGTGGTCTATCACTCTGCAGGTTGAGTCGACTTCGCTGGATAAAGGTGACGTTGATGTATTTTTACGCCATATTCAGGATTCTGCAGGGTTCTTGGTAGATTCAATAAAGGACCTGGGTTCAATGGCTGCGGGGATCTCCTCCATGTCCGTCTCGGCTCGCAGGGGTCTCTGACTGCGCCAATAGTCTGCGGACGCGGAATCCAGGAATAGCGTGGAGGGCCTACCCTATACAGGTCAGGCTCTCTTTGGGGAGACGCTGGATGCGTGGATTGCCACGGCTACCTCGGGTAAGTCTCCTTTTCTCCCCTCAGCTGCACCGGCTACGAAGAAGCCTTTTTTTTTTTTTTTTTTTAAATAGCGTTTTATTGATTATATAAGCATATAAACAGACAAATAAATCGTTGTAAACAGTAAAAGGCATATGAAAGAAAACAATGGGATATTATGATAAGGAGGGGGGGCGCTCAATAGACGTATCAATTAGCAGATATCAAACATGCCTCCGTGTAAACAGGATACATAAACTGTTACAAATATCAATTAAAGTAAAAAAGGGAAGAAAAAGAAACAAGGTACATAATGGAGAAGGATACAGGGTAGAGAAGAGAGAACAGTGGAAGGAGGGAATTATAAAGAACAGGGGAAGGGAAGAGAGAGAGAGAGGTCGGCCAGTCAGAGCCATGTATAATAGTAAGTTTGTGGCATAAATATAGTATAGATTAAATATTAAACATTAAATATTAAATAGTTGTCAATGGCGGTTCAGCATTAAAGTGTAGGATCCAAGGTGTCTATGTCTCAGTGAAGGATACTGGGGAGTCACGGAGGGCAGCAGTAATTCGCTCTAGCTTATATGTGAACCAAATTGCGTTAATAGTAGCGGTCAAAGTGGGAGGGGTCACAGATTTCCAATTAGACGCCATTTGACATTTAGCCGTATTCAAAATGTGTTTGATTAGGGTTCGTTGGTGGCGTGAGGTGTCAGGAATGGGATGGGAGAGTAGCGAATAAAGAGGCGAGTCAGGGACGGTTATATGTGTAACCTCTAAGACCAATTTATGGATTTGTCTCCAATATTGGCGGATCGGTGGACAAGACCACCAAACATGCAGCAGGGTCCCCCGGCACCCACATAGTCTCCAGCACTCATCCGAGCACGTGGGATAGATAGTATGTAGTCTAGTAGAAACCAGATACCAGCGGTAGTACAGTTTATATGAATTTTCAGCGATTCGAACTGAGATAGAGCTTTTGGTAATTTCTTGTCTAATGTCCTCCCAGTCCTCAACGGTCAGGGTCTCTCCCACCTCTTTTTCCCAGGCCAGTTCGTGACTCTCTTTAGGGGGGACATTGTGTGTCAGTAACACCCGGTAAATGCGAGAGAGCAATCCCTTCGTTGAGTGAAATCCGCGACACCATATCTCCAGGGTGTAGCAATAACAGGATGGGTGGGTTTAGTGAGAGTTCCATAGAAATGTCTAATTTGCAAAAACTGATAGAATACCGAGTGGGGGAGCGTAAAGCGGGATTGTAGATTTGCAAAAGATGGGAATGAGGAAAGAGGAGCTACGTCCTGTAGAAAAAGAATATTGTGCGCGGTCCAATAGTGGAATGCAGAGTGATTATTGCCTGGAGGGAATTGCGCATTGTTCCATAGAGGAGTTAAGTAGTATTGTCAGACACTCTCATACAGACAGCAGCAATCTTTTATATCTACTGGCCGGTGATTGCTAATACCCCGAAGGCGCGGGGCTGTGTATGCCTTCTCTGCTGACAAGTCCGACAAATCTCCAGTTAGGCTGACGAGGAAATATTCCAGCCGCACGGCTAGCCGCCGGGAGAATAAGAAACGGTGAGCGACATATGAAGTGATTCCCCTCCAAAGTTTAACGGACAGTGACGAGAGACACTAACCAGGAGGGACGCCGTATGTATGCTTGCAAGCTGGAGAATAGAAGCACTCTGTACGGTATACAAACAACTTGATACAAAGTAATTCCAATAGTTACAGTTGTAACAAAATATATATGAACTGCCTAAATGGACTGTTCAGCTGTGAGGAAGGCGTAGTTTTAGATTATTACTAAACTACTCACTTGGCATCAGAAACTGCTCAAGAGTTTGCTAATTAATACAATTGGTGCAATAAGCTGCTAAATAATCTTCGTATATATGGACTTGTGCAGATAGATTGGAGTTGTGGATAAGAACTCTGTGACAATGCTAAATTCCCTTGTCGTATAAACAACCCTTTATGAAGTCTAAGAACACTGTACGCTGTTTACTTAAGAAGTACCGTAATGGTACGCTAGTTGCGTAACGATCGCTCAGCCGTAGGCGAGACGCTCAAGCGTCACGTTCGCTCACGGCCCAGTGATCACAGGACACGTTATTGGCTATGACTAGAGTAATGATTCGCTATGGCGTAGCGGACGCTCGAGACCACGAGGAGATCACCAGCGGCGCAGACGCTCACAACGCTGTACCTTTATGTCTAAACCTTATACCAATGAAATACACGGAATACCTTAATGTGAATACAGGGTGTAAGTGCAACCTTGTGTAACCTGACTAACTACAAAGCTGCTTGAGCGTCACCGACGCTCAAGTGAACACTTAACACTATAGGAAATACACAGATACTGGTTTAGGGTCCAAAGCCTATTAACTGTATTATATCTAGTATACTTGTAAAAAGGGGATAACAGTACAAATGATACACTACAATATAACAAAGACTTCCTAACCAAAATACAATACTATCTAATACAATACAATACTAGTCTAGGGGAGATACGAGAGAAAGAGAAGGGAAAGAGAGAGAGAGAGAGAGACGGAGAGAGATGAGAGAAATTGGCTCACAGAAAGACAATGATTACGGAGAGAAACTTACGCACAAGGGGAAACGATCGCATGCGCCTGGACATCCAGCACCCGATTTTCAGCAATGAGAACCGTTGAAGAGTGAGAGCTGGATGTGGTCGGCCTGCCTATTTATGCCCCACACACAATGCAATCTCATAGTCCCTACAATCCCATTGTCCATTGGATGAAGGAATTCGACCCTGTATCACAACAAAAGGTCATAGGTTGATTCATACAGGTGGGCTGTGACGATTTCAAACAGCTCAGGTGGGTGGGGAACTAAGTTTCCCGCCGCATACCTGAGTATGAGTAAATAGTAGAAATGGACATAAACTTCTTATGTCCATAACTATTCGCACGAGCGATTAATACGCTCCAAACCAACACCGGAATATTGCTAATTAAATACTCTTCCGATGGGTACCAAACACTGCTGTATGATTCCTGTTAGACCCTTCGTACGATACAAAGAGGGATTCCATAGCTCAGGGACCTTCTATATTAACCAAACTTTCAGAAACTATCAAAGGGATCATGATCTATAAACTACATTAATTGTGAAAATATGTAACGAATGAGTCGCACGCTACGACTACATAAACTCTACCGTAAATACGCATACCGCGCCTGCGAGTGCACGCTATTGCGGGTATGCGCCTTCACGGGAGAGCGTACGCATGCGCAGCACGGACCAGTGTGCGGTGCAAATATGGCAACGTGCATAGAGACATTTTTCTGACTTTGACAGTCCACCCTTTGGCAGTCAATAATAACTGCCACAAAACATTTAAGGAGAAAAATGCAAGTCAGGGGTTAATTGATTTCCATGGTGGGGTAAGGAAGAAGAGAGGAGTAGGTGTGAAGAGGGTATGACCTAGTGAGAAAGTAGAAGCATGTGTGTATGAGTCCATGTTTGGAGGGTCATGTATCATCGTGCCGTACGTGTTGTAAATCAAGCTTCGAGGTATTGCGAAGTATACATTTGAATTCCTTCTTATCCTGTGGTACAGGTCTGTGGATGGGCTGTCAAACTTTACAGAGCTCTTTTCGGATTTTGAACAAAATGGGGAGCACATTTTAGTTGATGATACATGAATGGGGGAGGTATGTGGTTGCTGATATCTGTGCCTGTATTCCCTATTGTCTATGTGTGTCATTACCTGAGGGTTGTAGAGATGAAGATAAAGAACACTTATGGAAAATGCAATGATATTCTATGGTCAGGGAAATGTACATCTGTCGTCGAAGTTGGTGGTACTGAGGAGCAGGGACCTGCAGCGAAGGTTCTGTCTGGGACCCAGCAGTAGGTAGCTACTTAGGGCCCTTCCCACCTCTGGTGGAGCTGCATGTGGGAAGGGGGAGGCACTAAGGAACAGGCCTGGGGGCAGACATCGCTTGCACAGGAGTATGTGAGCAGCCATGGACCAGCGCTCGTGAAATGAAAGGGGGCAGCAGGAGAGTCCATGGTCACCGTCCCTGCCCCATTCATTAGCGTTCTAGTTGCCGGTGCAGGGGGAGTTTCCCAGGAGTCCACATTGGTTGTGCTGGGCAGTGGGTACCTGCAGCGAGGGTTCTTGGACCTGGCAGAAGGGCTGAGAGGAAGGAGGGGAGGCAGAGTACCCATCTCCGCTCCTCAGATTTTGCACCTGGGGCGCATGCTCCCCTATGGGCCCCCTTCTAGTTGCGGCCATGACATCTGCTCCACCTGCAGTGCAACATGGTTTTGTCCAGTTGAGTGATACTTTTCTTAGTCATTCTTAGGTGCTTTTAGCTATGTGTTTTGGGCCATTATCCAGCTAGAGGACCCATGACTTGCGACTGACAAAGCTTTCTGACACCGGGCAGCATGTTTTGCTCCAGAGTGCCTTAATAGTCTTGAGTCTTGCACTGCACGGATTCAAGGCATCCCATACCAACTGCTGCAAAGCAGTCCTCCATGTTTCACAGTAGGTATGGTGATCTTATCATTGAAAGCTTTTTTTTTATTTTTTTCATCTGTGATCTTAGACCTGATGTGACTTGCCAAAGAACTCCAGTTTTGACAAAGAACACTCTCCCAGAAGCATTGTGACTTGTCAATATGCATTTTTGCAAATTCCTGTCTGGCTTTTTATGTTCTTCTTCCATGGAGCCCACTGTCACTAAAAAAGCATTGAGTGGTGCATATAATGACCCTGATAAATCCCAGAGAAGTTGTAATGAACATGTACAGTATTTCTCTTACGTCCTAGAGGATGCTGGGTTTCATATTTGTACCATGGGGTATAGATGGGTCCACCAGGAGCCATTGGCACTTTAAGAGTTTAATAGTGTTGGCTGGCTCCTCCCTCTATGCCCCTCCTACCAGACTCAGTTTAGAAAATGTGCCCGGAGGAGCTGGTCACAGCTAGGGTAGCTCTACAGAGCTTCTCTAGTAAGTTTTTTTTAGAGTTTGTTATTTTACATGGAGGCTGCTGGCAACAGCCTCCCTGCATCGAGGGACTGAGGGGGGAGCAGTGTCCGCCCTTCAGGGTCTTGAGCCACTGCCTCCGCTGACTGGGCATTGAGCTCCAGAGGGGACAGATCGCGCCCCGCCACAGGGGAATGCTCACCCCGGCAGCCAGCCGCCACCCCCTCACAGAGCTGAAGCGTGGCGAGTTAGTCACTGTCCCCCCTTACAAGCGGGGGGTCGGTGTAAAGAGGGCGGCTTAAGGGTGGGGACGGCTCAGCGGTACTGCGGTGCGGTGCGGCGCTGTGAGGGGTGTCCTGCGCTAGCAAGGTACCCTACACTGACCATTTCCAGCCTGTCGGTGTCCGCGGATCTCAGCCAGCACAACTTTCCTCAGGCTAGTCTAATCTTCAAGAGCAGGAAGACAGCGCCATTGAAGAGGCGGAGCTTCTCAGAGCGGACCCAGCAGCGTTCACCATTTTTCCTGCCTGCAATCACTACTAGTGGATGTCCAGGTCCCTCCAGTGCAACTCCAGTTATCTGTACGGTACCAAGAGGGTTGTAGAAGGGGGGGGTGTAAAATAGGCTGTGTCACCTATTAAGAGACCCAGTCAGCGCTGGTTAGGGTCTCCCTATACTTCTAATAGCGCTGTATGTGGGTTGGCTCCAATCTCTGTGTCTCTCTGCCATTCTTGGGGGGGGAAACTCTGTCTAGTGAATACCCTGTGTGTTTGTGGGGTGTTTGATGTGTGTGACAACATGTCTAGGGACACTGTTTCATATGCTGCAGAGGATTTGTCTTCCCAGGAGGACTGCATACCATGTAATCAGGATTGCACTGTTGTAGCGCAGATCCCAGCTAGAGAGCCAGAATGGTTAGTCTCTCTGAGGGAGACTATTTCTCAGATTTCTGAGAGGATTGCTAGGACTGAGCATGCCACTCAGATCCTACAATCCTCTATGGTTGTATGGTCTGATTCTGCTTCCTCTGGGTCCCCTACGGTACATTCTCAAAAATGTGCACTTGCAATGCTTAGGCAGGATGACACGGACACCGACTCTGACACTGCAGACGGTGATGGGGATGTGTCGAGGGGGACAGCATCACTTGCTAGGGGGGTGCAGTTGATAATTGAAGCTGTGAGGGATATTTTACATATTTCTGACACAGCTCCTGAGCAGGTGGAGGAGGCCTTTTTTACAGATAATAAGAAGCCCCCCCCCCCCCCCTCACCTTCCCGGCATCCAAAGAATTAAACGCTATCTTTGAAAAAGCCTGGGAAACTCCGGAAAAGAAATTTCAGATCCCTAAGAGAGTCTTGGTTGCTTTTCCCTTGCCAGAAGAAGATAGAAAGAAATGGGAGTTCCCACTAATAGTCGACGCCTCCAGGCTGTCCAAACAGGTGGTATTGCCTGTCCCAGGATCTACCGCGTTAAAGGACCCGGCAGATCTCAAGGTGGATGCTACGCTAAAATCAATTTACATGGCTTCCGGGGCTATATTACGGCCTACTATAGCCTGTGCTTGGATTGCAAAAGCTATTGCCAGGTGGTCTATCACTCTGCAGGTTGAGTCGACTTCGCTGGATAAAGGTGACGTTGATGTATTTTTACGCCATATTCAGGATTCTGCAGGGTTCTTGGTAGATTCAATAAAGGACCTGGGTTCAATGGCTGCGGGGATCTCCTCCATGTCCGTCTCGGCTCGCAGGGGTCTCTGACTGCGCCAATAGTCTGCGGACGCGGAATCCAGGAATAGCGTGGAGGGCCTACCCTATACAGGTCAGGCTCTCTTTGGGGAGACGCTGGATGCGTGGATTGCCACGGCTACCTCGGGTAAGTCTCCTTTTCTCCCCTCAGCTGCACCGGCTACGAAGAAGCCTTTTTTTTTTTTTTTTTTTAAATAGCGTTTTATTGATTATATAAGCATATAAACAGACAAATAAATCGTTGTAAACAGTAAAAGGCATATGAAAGAAAACAATGGGATATTATGATAAGGAGGGGGGGCGCTCAATAGACGTATCAATTAGCAGATATCAAACATGCCTCCGTGTAAACAGGATACATAAACTGTTACAAATATCAATTAAAGTAAAAAAGGGAAGAAAAAGAAACAAGGTACATAATGGAGAAGGATACAGGGTAGAGAAGAGAGAACAGTGGAAGGAGGGAATTATAAAGAACAGGGGAAGGGAAGAGAGAGAGAGAGGTCGGCCAGTCAGAGCCATGTATAATAGTAAGTTTGTGGCATAAATATAGTATAGATTAAATATTAAACATTAAATATTAAATAGTTGTCAATGGCGGTTCAGCATTAAAGTGTAGGATCCAAGGTGTCTATGTCTCAGTGAAGGATACTGGGGAGTCACGGAGGGCAGCAGTAATTCGCTCTAGCTTATATGTGAACCAAATTGCGTTAATAGTAGCGGTCAAAGTGGGAGGGGTCACAGATTTCCAATTAGACGCCATTTGACATTTAGCCGTATTCAAAATGTGTTTGATTAGGGTTCGTTGGTGGCGTGAGGTGTCAGGAATGGGATGGGAGAGTAGCGAATAAAGAGGCGAGTCAGGGACGGTTATATGTGTAACCTCTAAGACCAATTTATGGATTTGTCTCCAATATTGGCGGATCGGTGGACAAGACCACCAAACATGCAGCAGGGTCCCCCGGCACCCACATAGTCTCCAGCACTCATCCGAGCACGTGGGATAGATAGTATGTAGTCTAGTAGAAACCAGATACCAGCGGTAGTACAGTTTATATGAATTTTCAGCGATTCGAACTGAGATAGAGCTTTTGGTAATTTCTTGTCTAATGTCCTCCCAGTCCTCAACGGTCAGGGTCTCTCCCACCTCTTTTTCCCAGGCCAGTTCGTGACTCTCTTTAGGGGGGACATTGTGTGTCAGTAACACCCGGTAAATGCGAGAGAGCAATCCCTTCGTTGAGTGAAATCCGCGACACCATATCTCCAGGGTGTAGCAATAACAGGATGGGTGGGTTTAGTGAGAGTTCCATAGAAATGTCTAATTTGCAAAAACTGATAGAATACCGAGTGGGGGAGCGTAAAGCGGGATTGTAGATTTGCAAAAGATGGGAATGAGGAAAGAGGAGCTACGTCCTGTAGAAAAAGAATATTGTGCGCGGTCCAATAGTGGAATGCAGAGTGATTATTGCCTGGAGGGAATTGCGCATTGTTCCATAGAGGAGTTAAGTAGTATTGTCAGACACTCTCATACAGACAGCAGCAATCTTTTATATCTACTGGCCGGTGATTGCTAATACCCCGAAGGCGCGGGGCTGTGTATGCCTTCTCTGCTGACAAGTCCGACAAATCTCCAGTTAGGCTGACGAGGAAATATTCCAGCCGCACGGCTAGCCGCCGGGAGAATAAGAAACGGTGAGCGACATATGAAGTGATTCCCCTCCAAAGTTTAACGGACAGTGACGAGAGACACTAACCAGGAGGGACGCCGTATGTATGCTTGCAAGCTGGAGAATAGAAGCACTCTGTACGGTATACAAACAACTTGATACAAAGTAATTCCAATAGTTACAGTTGTAACAAAATATATATGAACTGCCTAAATGGACTGTTCAGCTGTGAGGAAGGCGTAGTTTTAGATTATTACTAAACTACTCACTTGGCATCAGAAACTGCTCAAGAGTTTGCTAATTAATACAATTGGTGCAATAAGCTGCTAAATAATCTTCGTATATATGGACTTGTGCAGATAGATTGGAGTTGTGGATAAGAACTCTGTGACAATGCTAAATTCCCTTGTCGTATAAACAACCCTTTATGAAGTCTAAGAACACTGTACGCTGTTTACTTAAGAAGTACCGTAATGGTACGCTAGTTGCGTAACGATCGCTCAGCCGTAGGCGAGACGCTCAAGCGTCACGTTCGCTCACGGCCCAGTGATCACAGGACACGTTATTGGCTATGACTAGAGTAATGATTCGCTATGGCGTAGCGGACGCTCGAGACCACGAGGAGATCACCAGCGGCGCAGACGCTCACAACGCTGTACCTTTATGTCTAAACCTTATACCAATGAAATACACGGAATACCTTAATGTGAATACAGGGTGTAAGTGCAACCTTGTGTAACCTGACTAACTACAAAGCTGCTTGAGCGTCACCGACGCTCAAGTGAACACTTAACACTATAGGAAATACACAGATACTGGTTTAGGGTCCAAAGCCTATTAACTGTATTATATCTAGTATACTTGTAAAAAGGGGATAACAGTACAAATGATACACTACAATATAACAAAGACTTCCTAACCAAAATACAATACTATCTAATACAATACAATACTAGTCTAGGGGAGATACGAGAGAAAGAGAAGGGAAAGAGAGAGAGAGAGAGAGACGGAGAGAGATGAGAGAAATTGGCTCACAGAAAGACAATGATTACGGAGAGAAACTTACGCACAAGGGGAAACGATCGCATGCGCCTGGACATCCAGCACCCGATTTTCAGCAATGAGAACCGTTGAAGAGTGAGAGCTGGATGTGGTCGGCCTGCCTATTTATGCCCCACACACAATGCAATCTCATAGTCCCTACAATCCCATTGTCCATTGGATGAAGGAATTCGACCCTGTATCACAACAAAAGGTCATAGGTTGATTCATACAGGTGGGCTGTGACGATTTCAAACAGCTCAGGTGGGTGGGGAACTAAGTTTCCCGCCGCATACCTGAGTATGAGTAAATAGTAGAAATGGACATAAACTTCTTATGTCCATAACTATTCGCACGAGCGATTAATACGCTCCAAACCAACACCGGAATATTGCTAATTAAATACTCTTCCGATGGGTACCAAACACTGCTGTATGATTCCTGTTAGACCCTTCGTACGATACAAAGAGGGATTCCATAGCTCAGGGACCTTCTATATTAACCAAACTTTCAGAAACTATCAAAGGGATCATGATCTATAAACTACATTAATTGTGAAAATATGTAACGAATGAGTCGCACGCTACGACTACATAAACTCTACCGTAAATACGCATACCGCGCCTGCGAGTGCACGCTATTGCGGGTATGCGCCTTCACGGGAGAGCGTACGCATGCGCAGCACGGACCAGTGTGCGGTGCAAATATGGCAACGTGCATAGAGACATTTTTCTGACTTTGACAGTCCACCCTTTGGCAGTCAATAATAACTGCCACAAAACATTTAAGGAGAAAAATGCAAGTCAGGGGTTAATTGATTTCCATGGTGGGGTAAGGAAGAAGAGAGGAGTAGGTGTGAAGAGGGTATGACCTAGTGAGAAAGTAGAAGCATGTGTGTATGAGTCCATGTTTGGAGGGTCATGTATCATCGTGCCGTACGTGTTGTAAATCAAGCTTCGAGGTATTGCGAAGTATACATTTGAATTCCTTCTTATCCTGTGGTACAGGTCTGTGGATGGGCTGTCAAACTTTACCGAGCTCTTTTCGGATTTTGAACAAAATGGGGAGCACATTTTAGTTGATGATACATGAATGGGGGAGGTATGTGGTTGCTGATATCTGTGCCTGTATTCCCTATTGTCTATGTGTGTCATTACCTGAGGGTTGTAGAGATGAAGATAAAGAACACTTATGGAAAATGCAATGATATTCTATGGTCAGGGAAATGTACATCTGTCGTCGAAGTTGTGTTCGGTATCTGTTGAGAGTCGTCTTCTTTGCGCTGTATTGCTCCTTGGGCATGAGCAAATAGCTTTGTCAGAGCCATCGGATTTACAAAAAAATGTTGGGCTAGCGTGAGTTTAAATGTACTAGGGAAACTGGGGATCCATGGCAAAGTTCATCAAGTGTCCATTTCTCAAGTGGTCAAAACTTCATCTTTGGTGTTTGTCTGTTGTCTGTATAGCGTCTCGTCAACTTCCTCGTCCAAGGGGGTCTTTGTATCTTGGAGAAAAGCAGAAAAACAGGTGAAAGAAACGGACCGTATAATCGCATTTTCATCACATTCGGGTTTCTATTATTGGGTCATAAATCAAATCCAGGTTAATTACGGTTTCCACACTCCTCAAGCTCATCACTTTTGTACTTTGTTTGCACTTCATTAAAGCCTGCCCGCATCTAAATATCAATCCAATCGATATAACGACACCCAAGATACATAGTAGAAACTTTCCAACATCCATTATGACTCCTTGAGCCCAGTCTCCTAAACCGGAGAACCAATTTCGCGGGTTCAACCATGACACCCAACCAGTCAGCTCATTACCTACAGCAGCAAGGGTGAGATTGTGTTTTCGACGAAATTCCCACTTTAATTGCAGAATATCGTCCATCTTTTGGTCTATGACCTCTACCGGATTCTCGGGGCTATTCGTGATATAAGTGCAACACTTTATGCCGTACTGTGTTGCCAATGTAACACAATATCCGCCTGTTACTGCTGTAAGATAATTAAGAACCATCCTATGCTGAACTAGTTCTGTTTTATAAGCTTGAAGTTCTTTTCCAGTGTATCTAAACGTGTCATCATACATTTCAGTGATATTATCTAACAAATTGGCGAGTGCGGAAATGTATCTATAATTCATCACTCCTCGAGCGGTGCGAGTGAAATCTAACGCTACCAGGACCTGAATCCCGGTGGATTCATGGATAAGATCAGAGGCCGGATGCTCTAACCTTTCTGACAGTTGTCTTTTAACTCGGTGCTCGTAATGAGTGTGAGTATAAGGAGCTTGGGCACCGCGGTGTATGTCTTTCATTTTGTCATGTGTTACAGTCATCACTTCAGGCAATACTTTTCCAATATAACACAATCCTTCAGAGTTTGGGGCAAGCCACTTGTACGCCTTTCTCCCGCATATGAAATATGCGTCATCGGGGAGAACATATGGGACGGAGAAGGACATTACCATGTTACAAACCTTCCAGGTGAAATCTCCTGACCCTAATTCTTCCATCTGCTTAATGCACGTATCAGTTTGTACGATATGTGCACAGTATCCTGGTGATACCTCTCCAACTCTAGTAATCCTATTTCCTAAGGTATATCGATACCGGAAAGATTTTCCTCTACTGGCTATGTGGCGTACAAGCTCTGTATCTGTAGGCATTCCCTCTGCTCTGTGTGAAAAGGTCATGGTAAGGTTGCTCCATGACACTTCCCAATTTCCCGGCTTACGGGGGTTGGAGATATTAAAACATAAGAGGGACCTATCCACATGGTATTGGTGGAGCTTCAAACTAGGAGGGCTGGAGATGTTAAACCTCCGGTCCACCGGTCTCCCACCCTTTAGCTCAAGTACCTCCCCTACCGTTAAAGGAAATGGTACTAGCCCTGATTTGCTATGCCCTTGAGGTACTTGAGAACATACCCAAAAATTTTGTCTCATTTAACACGCTACCCACTAAGGAGTGATAGTCACTCAATGGATGCCGGTCCATATGGATATTAAAACTGGATTGGCATTTCTTTATGCATCCATCTTCAACCAGATTATCACAGAGCCTACAGATACAATTTTCTTTTTGAGCTAACAATCCTTCAAAGAAAATGTTTACAGATAACATGGTTGTTAGATCGTGCCCGGTACTCGCCTTTGCTTGGTGATTGGGTTGCTATTGGAAATTTACACCTCCGTCTCAGTCATTAGAACCTTTCTGGATCCTTTCTCGACCTCACTGGTACTCTCACCGAAACAGACTGCTCTGGTCAACATCCTGGTTAACGGGAAAATCCATATTGCAGTCTCTTGGGGCAAGTCCATCTTACAGGAGGAGAAAAGAAGAAATTTGTAAAGGGGGTATAAGAAAACAGTTTGAGGGGGGGGGGGGGGGAGAGAACTTGCTACGATAATAAGTTCTCTCGTCTTGTTGTTCTTCTTGTTCTGCTGTCTTCTCAAAGGTGCTGTCTCTCAGTCTTCCAAACGAACATTCTGGTGATGCAATGTTCATTCCCAACCGACGATCTTTCTGTAAGGAGCAAAAATCTGGCATTACCATTGGTCCAACTGAGGGGTGACATACCATTTTTAAACCATGGAAACATGAGTGGGAAGAGAGAGACAACAAAAAAAAAACAAAAGAGATAGAGAACAATTCATGTGCATATATACATTACATAACTCGACAATAACCATCAATGAGAAAAGAGAAACAAAACATTTTTAAACATTGTCAACATTAAGAAAACATTGTTAGCATTAGAAAAACATTGTCAGACTTATTAGGCTGTCATATCTATGTGTCTACTGGTCCCCTTGAGCAGTCCCTCCCCATCAGCACCTGCATTACTCCACTGTCTGTATCTGGCCAGAAATACATTGTGGCGGATAGGTCATGCTGGGGTTTGGTAGACTTCTGCAAGGACCAAGTGGATATGCAATGTGTGAATTCTTACCAATACTAGTCAGAGATGGGGATAGAGAGAGAGAGAAAAAAAAACATTTTTCACAAATACATTTACAACTTTTCACCTGGTCATTCCTGTGTCTTCAGTGAATGACCTCCCACTTCATTAACCGTTACCTCAGGCTTACCATCAGTCCTAATGATCACCTTTCCTGACTATGTGATCCCTGATTATAATGGTGTGTATTGTAATTTTGCTCATTTCTTGGTCTAGGGGGTCTAACTTTATGTGGGTTATTACAGTTGTTGGCATAATGCCCTTCTCTTCTACAATGATAACAAATCCTGGGCTTCCTCCACGTGTCAATGACCTGAGGTTTTGGTTGATTTGATGCCTCCTCAAACGCTCGGATGCTCATCATCATCAATCGTTTCCCCTGTACTTCCCTGATTCCTTGGATTTTATGATTATGGTGTTGTCTTTCTCTTGATCTACAATCTCTTGCAAAGTGTCCCTTTTTATGACAATTGTAACAGACTTCCATATCTGGATTTCTCACAGGGGTGTGGGGCTTTTGTTGGGGTGGTCTTGTGTTTTGGGCCTGTATATTTGCTGCCATTAACTCATCTCTTTGTGACTCTCTGTATCTGGTGATATTCTGATCATGATTGATGACGGCCTCTCTTAGTGCGGTCACCGAGATATCTCTCCAGTTTGGGTTGGTGGTCTGTACCCTTGTTTTTAATTCATCTTTTAAACCATTCATTAATACCTTAACCGCTATTTCTTTATGTTGTGCATTTGCCTTGATGTCTGCGATCCCAGTGTTTCTAGCCATTATTTGCAGTGCTCGATTGAAATAATTAGAAACATTTTCCCTTTCGTTTTGCCTTATGGAGAAGATGTCGTTCCACTTGACAGCAGCTGGGAAATATATTCCTAACTGTCGGTTAATCTGCCTAATACATTCCTGATTGTGTTCTTCCATACAAGGTACCTCCGTGTTTAATTTACAATCAGCAATGAATTTTTCAGGGTCAACACTGGAGGGCAAACATGCCCTCAGCACTGTCCGCCATTCTTTGTTGGTGGGTTCTGTGGCGTTTCCTAGTTCTTTAATAAACTTTTGACATTTGACTAGATTTTTCCTAGGATCAGGAAATTCAGACACAATTGATCTCAATTCGGTCCGGGACCAGAGACAGCGCATTGCACTGTCCTTGACGGGAATGATTCCCTGATCGTCAGTCTTCCCATTGGGGACTGAGATCACCCTGGCCAGATCGAGCTCAGTTACATCATCTTGTGTTGGTCTTATATTTTGGGGTATATCTGTTTGTGCGTGATATGAAACATTGTACGTACCTGTGGACACGACCTCACCTGACCCTCCGTTAGGGGGTTCGATTATTGCCTTTACCAATTTGGTCGCGTCCACCTGGATGGCTTTTGTGATGGTTGCTGGAAGAGGTGCTGACATCGTTCTGGGCTCGCTTTCTTGTTTGTATTCCTGAGGGAAGTTTGACATGGGGTGCAACTTGCATAGGTTAATAGTTGTACATTCAACAGTATTACAATAATCATTGTTACAGTTATTACACTTATTCTTATAATCTATACTACAGTTGCTAAGAGCGTTTTTATTGTTCAACCTTGTGCTTTTCTCCGCAACCATAATCCTCCCCGATGCCATGTCTCTCCTCTCAAGATAAGATTCAGAAAAGTCAATTGAATCTCTTTGTAATTCACCTTCCTGTTGCCCTAACTGCACATAATCATAATGTTTACTTCGTCTCTTTGTTGGTTCAATGAGACATATCCTCCTCCTTAAATTTTGTAACACGTCTGGACTGAAGCTACCTATTCTTGGGAATTTGTCCCTGTCTTGTACAGTCATTCTCTCCCATTCATCACATAAAGCTTTTGTGTGACTTCCGTATTTTTCACACATGATGTACCTTGCCGACCCAACGGGTCGGTTCTCTGAATCAACCCGAACCGAGGTTGATCGCCCCCTACCTGAACAACTGGCCCCCATAATTCTGCAGGTGTTGCTTATTCCTCCTTGGATCTTTATATCAAGGTTTTCAGCGAACCCTTACAAACAAACCAAGATGTCCTGGGCAGGCCGGCGGTGGCGGTTTACCAAGTACCCCACTTACTTCTCGCCCACGTTGGCCAGTACTGCAATAACTGTAACCAGAGCTGCTGTACCCAACCCAGGGCCCCTGTGAACCTTCTGTTTACTGGAACATATGAGGGTTACCCGAAGGACACTTACTCTTTCCAGTAAAGTTGGGGTTGTTAGATAGTTCCTGAGTGACCAGCGAACTTCCCTTTAAAAATAAAAAATTACACAAATCACGTCAGAATGTACAGATAGCGTTTGTGACCACTTTACTCTAATGGTATTAGGTCAGATTACTAACTACTGCACACAATTACGTGCGGTCCAATCGTTCAGTACATAAGCACTACTTGTCATGTACTGAAAGATCAATGGAATCGATGTTTCCGGCCGCGATTCCTTCAGCAAGAGCTTGTGGCCTATATGGGTTCTGCACCAACACCCCAGGCGTTGTGCCTCTTGTACCTTTATAGCGGACCTCTTTGTCTATTTTACCTGTTACCTTATGACCTCCTGGTCTGTTACCGTCTGTTAATGACCTCCTGGTCTGTTACCTTATGACCTCCTGGTCTGTTACCTTATGGTCCGCTATACTCTAATGCTCAAATATTATTTAACCAAGGATGCCTCCCTAGCCACCGTATATGTCACTTACACGTGTGTCCCTTGACGAGTACCCGACTTTCCTTTTGGTTCAACCTCTTAAGTTATATAAACTTATGTAATAAAAACACACTCACTCAACACATGTACACTTTGTTTCTATATCTATTTCTGCGCAGAAATTGTCTTCAGTCCAACTGTGTTACCAATTAGGAGCAGGATCTGTTAAGCTAAATTTCAGATTTTTCCAAAAATAGATTTGCGTTATTTACAGCGTCGCGTTATTTACCGCTGTGCGTTACTTATCGCCTTTGCGCTAATTATCGCTTTGTGCTAATTCAACTTTTCGTGACTTGAGCTACGTTGCGTAACCAGACGCTACGTTGCGTAATGTACGCTGCGTGCGTCTGCCGTTTGGATTGCGTACGCAAGTCTTTTGTTAGGGACACGTGTACGCAAAACAAAGATCCACCGTAACACAATTTCTACCTTTATCAATGTAGGTGATCCCTGATCATCTACCGCACACCACACTGACTGTCTTATCTCCCAGACAAGCCGTGTGTTGGTCTATACTTTAACTATTACCTCTACTATGAAATAACAGCAAATCTCTTTTTGCACTTTCTATCAACTATAAAACTTGGCAAACAGGAATAGTGATATACGAAATTGAAAAAAAGAAATGCAGATATATATGTATGCGTGCGTGTATACGCAAGACAGAAGAGAAATAAAACAGTTTTAAAAGACACAAGCGTTTTGTTCTTACTTCCGGTTCCCGGATTCCTTCAGCACTCTTTATCTAAGCGAAGCAGACGCTTATCCCGTCAGCACTGCGAGACAACCTCCCTCCCTTTGCTGGGGGCATAATGTCTGCTGATCTACCTAGTGCAGATATGAGAAGGATAGGACGAGTCCCCAATTGACAATGCTAAATTCCCTTGTCGTATAAACAACCCTTTATGAAGTCTAAGAACACTGTACGCTGTTTACTTAAGAAGTACCGTAATGGTACGCTAGTTGCGTAACGATCGCTCAGCCGTAGGCGAGACGCTCAAGCGTCACGTTCGCTCACGGCCCAGTGATCACAGGACACGTTATTGGCTATGACTAGAGTAATGATTCGCTATGGCGTAGCGGACGCTCGAGACCACGAGGAGATCACCAGCGGCGCAGACGCTCACAACGCTGTACCTTTATGTCTAAACCTTATACCAATGAAATACACGGAATACCTTAATGTGAATACAGGGTGTAAGTGCAACCTTGTGTAACCTGACTAACTACAAAGCTGCTTGAGCGTCACCGACGCTCAAGTGAACACTTAACACTATAGGAAATACACAGATACTGGTTTAGGGTCCAAAGCCTATTAACTGTATTATATCTAGTATACTTGTAAAAAGGGGATAACAGTACAAATGATACACTACAATATAACAAAGACTTCCTAACCAAAATACAATACTATCTAATACAATACAATACTAGTCTAGGGGAGATACGAGAGAAAGAGAAGGGAAAGAGAGAGAGAGAGAGAGACGGAGAGAGATGAGAGAAATTGGCTCACAGAAAGACAATGATTACGGAGAGAAACTTACGCACAAGGGGAAACGATCGCATGCGCCTGGACATCCAGCACCCGATTTTCAGCAATGAGAACCGTTGAAGAGTGAGAGCTGGATGTGGTCGGCCTGCCTATTTATGCCCCACACACAATGCAATCTCATAGTCCCTACAATCCCATTGTCCATTGGATGAAGGAATTCGACCCTGTATCACAACAAAAGGTCATAGGTTGATTCATACAGGTGGGCTGTGACGATTTCAAACAGCTCAGGTGGGTGGGGAACTAAGTTTCCCGCCGCATACCTGAGTATGAGTAAATAGTAGAAATGGACATAAACTTCTTATGTCCATAACTATTCGCACGAGCGATTAATACGCTCCAAACCAACACCGGAATATTGCTAATTAAATACTCTTCCGATGGGTACCAAACACTGCTGTATGATTCCTGTTAGACCCTTCGTACGATACAAAGAGGGATTCCTTAGCTCAGGGACCTTCTATATTAACCAAACTTTCAGAAACTATCAAAGGGATCATGATCTATAAACTACATTAATTGTGAAAATATGTAACGAATGAGTCGCACGCTACGACTACATAAACTCTACCGTAAATACGCATACCGCGCCTGCGAGTGCACGCTATTGCGGGTATGCGCCTTCACGGGAGAGCGTACGCATGCGCAGCACGGACCAGTGTGCGGTGCAAATATGGCAACGTGCATAGAGACTTTTTCTGACTTTGACATCTGTATAATGAATACTTAAGGAATTGTGTTTTAAAATTATGTCAGTATTTTTTATTGGAAATAAGTTTTGTATATAGCCGGCCGGCTGATATTAGATTATATAGAATTGTATGGATACAATAAAAAGTTTTTTATTATTATAAAAAAATAAAAAAATAAAATCTACATCGGATTTGATAAGCGCACTCTCATATTGTATTTTTTTGTCTATATTGGGGTAAATGACCTAGTACCCCTGAGAGAGCTGCTGCCGAATCCGACAATTGCAGCGCCAGGAACACTGTGCTGTTGAGTTAAGTAGGGGTTGTGAGAACGGAGTTGATAGAAGCGAGTACAAAAATCCCATATTGACAAGGAAAAGCGCACTGTTGGCAAGAGAAGATTAGAGGTGGGTCGGGAGCGGGATGGGCACCATAACAGGGTTGAGGATGAGAACATATGGAGAGAATGCGCCTCGAGAAAAGTCCGCGTTCTCTGTGCCGGAGGTGAGTGCCAGAGAACACAAGAGGCCAAATGCGTGGCACGGTAGTAACGAATAAGGTCCTGAACACCAAGGCCGCCCTCTGAGCGGTGCTGTTGGAGCGGCCCTTGACTCTGGGTTTTTTCCCAGCCCAGATGAAGTTAGATATATCTCGCTGAAGATTCTTCAGTATTTTAACGGGAATGTGAATAGGCAGGGTTTGCCATAAGTACAATAACCGCGGCAATAGGTTCATTTTGACTGCCCCGATGCGACCAAACCAAGAAATAAATAATTTATTCCATGCGGTGAGATCGGATTTTAGTGAAGATATTAAACGTGGGAAATTGGCAGCATATAACGATGAATAGGATCTGGTTAGGTAAATGCCTAAATATTTGAGTTTAGTACTTTGCCATTTAAAGGAATGGGAGGAGCGTAAAAGTCTAAGATCCCGTGGAGTGATATGTAGATCTAGAACCTCTGTTTTGTCGGCATTAAGTTTATAGTTTGAGATGGAGCTATATGTTTGGATCTCCTCAAAGAGGTGTTGTAGGGAAGTGTGTGGGTCGGTCAGAGTCAAAATGACATCATTTGCATATAGTGCAATTTTATATTCATGGTTGCCTACCAAGATACCTGAGATGTTAGCGTTCAGTCGGATTTTCGCCGCCAACGGTTCCATTATCAGGGCAAAAAGTAGGGGGGAAAGTGGACATCCCTGTCGGGTGCCATTTCTAATAGATAGTGGCGGGGAGGAAAGACCGTTAACCAGGATAGACGCTGAGGGGTTAAAGTAAAGCGATGTGATGGCATTATAGAATGGACCATGAATTCCTACAGCCTGTAGGGCTTGCTGCATGAAGGGCCAGGCTACCCTATCAAAGGCCTTTTCCGCATCAAGAGCCACCACCAGAGTCGGAATGGAGTCCCGATGGGAGAGGTGTATGAGATCAATAAGGCGCCGTGTATTGTCTGCAGCTTGACGATTGGGGATGAAGCCCACTTGGTCCGGGTGAATTAATGTGGGGAGATAAGGGGCGAATCGGTTTGCCAGGATTTTAGCAAATAGCTTTAGATCTATGTTTAACAATGAGATGGGCCTATAGTTTTTCATTTCCAGGGGATCACGATCAGGTTTGGCAATAACTATAATATTGGCTCTGGTGGTGGCTGCATCGAGGGAGCTCCCCTCCATCAATGAATTGAAGAGTGAGTGTAACATAGGAAGAAGGGCTTGGGAATTTTTTTTATAATATATGGCAGTATACCCATCAGGGCCCGGGGCGGAAGAGCGACGAAGTTGCCCAATTGTAGTAAGGATTTCCTCGTGAGCAATAGGAACGTTGAGTGTCTTAAGATCTGCTGTAGAGAGTGTCGGTAAATGACAAGAGGAAAGATACTGTTGGATAGCTGACACATGGTGTGGAGCGGTAGAGACCTCGGAGGGGAGGTTATAGAGGGAAGCATAATAATCTTGAAAAAGGGAAGCCATCAGTATAGGGTCACACGTTGTGGATCCATCAGGGCACCTCAAAGCCAGTATCCGATTGAGCGTGCGTTTCTCACGCAGTCGACGGGCTAACAAGGTATCTGCCTTGTTTGACTTTTTTCGTAAAATTTCTGGCGGATCCACAAGAGTGACTTGATCGTTTTCTTGGTGAGGATTTGTGACAATTGCCCTTTCAGGGCAAGTATCTTTAGGTATAGTTTGCGTTTGGGGAAACGCTGATGGCGAAGAGTCAATGAAGCCAAATCAGCCTCTAAGTCAGCGATCCGTTTAGACTCAACCTTCCTCTGGATAGACGTAAGGCTAATGAGGAGACCCCGCAGTGTTACCTTATGTGCTTCCCATAGTATTGCTGGTGAGATGTCAGGGGAGACGTTATCAGCAAGGTAGTGATGAATCGCGGCCTCTATTTGAGACACGTTAGAGGATTTAAGAAGCAGGGACTCATTAAGACGCCACTTGCGGGAAATTGAGGGTTTATGAGAAAAAGCTAAATCAAGTAATATCGCATAATGGTCAGACCAGGTGATCAGAACTACTTGGGCGCCCAAAAGGGTTTGAGTGGAGTCCCTATCTACAAAAACGTAATCGATACGAGTATATATATCGTGTTGTGGGGAATAGTGCGTGTAGCCCTTAGCGGACGGGTAAAGTGTTTTCCAACTATCATATAAATTGTGTGCCGTGATGCATAACTGGAGGAGTTTAGACAGTTTTGTATGGGGAGAGGGCCCCACGCATGGATGGGATCTGTCAACATGGGGGTCTAATGTAGCATTACAATCACCGGCCACAATAACCCAGGGATTCGAAAATTTAGAAAGATGGTCAGAGAACGTCTTAAAGAAGGAACCCTGCTGCATGTTCGGAGCGTAAACCGACGCCAAGGTGATGGGGGTTTGATTAAGGGAGCCGGAGAGAATCACAAATCTGCCATGGTCATCGATATCTGTGTCATGGACAACCAGGGGAAGGTCACGATGGACCAGGATGGCAGTGCCTCTGCGCTTAGCTGACATTGTGTGAATAAAAGGCATGAGGATAACGCTTGGAGCTTAAAGAGGGGTGAGGGTCCCTAAAATGGGTCTCCTGTAAGAATATGATATCCGCTTTTTGTCTGGCAAAAAACTGAAATGCCATGGAGCGCTTGGTCAGGGAATTGAGGCCATTGACGTTAATGGACAAGACTTTTAAAGTCATGGAGGATGAAAAACAGCATAGCTCAGTAGAAAGAATAACCTCCAACATGGCCGACCAGGGGACATTAAAGAGGGAAGGAAAAGACAAGAGTAACAGGTGAGAGAGATCGTAAGTACGAACTTAAGGGATAGACCCTTTCCTAGAAACGGGTTGGGTCCAGGATTGAAGGGGCGGGTAGCCCCTTCGGTGTGGGGGGTAGCGCCAATAATAACAAATAACAAGGAAGAAGAGGAACATACAGGAAAAAAAAGGGGGGAGATGCATTCTGCGAGCCAGGGTAAGGGGTGTGGGAGAATCAGGTCAGGGAGTAAAGAGGAGTAGGAAGAGAAGACATTGCTATCAATATCTATGTTAATAATAACAGTACCTTAAGATGTGAATTCAACCAAGGCATCCTAAATATAACATTAATTAGACCTATAACAATGCCTTGATGAATCGGTGGTATGCGACAACAACAGCAACCAAAACAATCACTTCCAAATTCTAGGCCAGGGTGGTCCCTCAGGATTGAGCGGTAGATTAGCCTTACCATTTCAAGGCACGAGACCAACACAAAGAAAAGGGACCATCCAGGACTGATGTGTAGGAGGTATGGTTTAAAAAAGAACTGCGCTAATTAATACCACATAAGTTTAAGCTGGTTGCTGCTGATATACTATTGGTAGGTGTACTACAGAACACCTACTATGGGGAAGATACAGTTTATGCAAAGAGATAGTTCAGTGCATCCCTAACTTCACAAGGTAATTTATCATAGGAACTTCTCTATATATAGGCATACAATTGTAAAAAACAAAATTCAAAGAGTCTAATAAAAGAATATGTAGGGTTTATTTGTAAGTGAAAACAGTGATCATTTAAAAGGTTTAACTAAAATTGAGTACCGGTACAATGACTCTAACATATAAAACACTTAAAACAATACAAGACATACAAACAGAAAACCTAAAAATCCTGTGGGTACACTGTAACGAGCGATTTACCCCGCTAGGAATATGCAGTTTTATAGGGCTATGTTTGCACTTGCCACTTGATACCTCCAAGTCCTGATTGAGTGAAAAAATCTTAAATCTTCCTCAGCTGGAGTAGCCCAGTAAGTGATTTGATATATGCACAGAGTTTGTGTGGCTGCTCAATTGCTGAGGATATTCCCCTCACATTTGTTACTGTTGCACAATTTCTACTGTTGCTGATGTATTCAAATTCTGCACAGAGGCACTTGCTGAAGGAGGCAATGAATGGATCCTACCTTTTCACAGTTAGTATCAAAGTTCCTAAGGGGAACAGTAGATTGCTCAGTCCCGGTCCTACCTGCGGTATAGCGGTGGTGTTCGTCTGCCGGCAGACGTCCCGACTCCCCGTCACTTGCTACCAGATGACTGTACGGAGTTGCTCTTGCGGCTTACTTCCGGACGGCTGGACGGAGCGGGATCCGTTGCTCCACGATCGACGCGTTTCACCTTACAGGAAGGCTTCGTCACCTGACGAAGCCTTCCTGTAAGGTGAAACGCGTCGATCGTGGAGCAACGGATCCCGCTCCGTCCAGCCGTCCGGAAGTAAGCCGCAAGAGCAACTCCGTACAGTCATCTGGTAGCAAGTGACGGGGAGTCGGGACGTCTGCCGGCAGACGAACACCACCGCTATACCGCAGGTAGGACCGGGACTGAGCAATCTACTGTTCCCCTTAGGAACTTTGATACTAACTGTGAAAAGGTAGGATCCATTCATTGCCTCCTTCAGCAAGTGCCTCTGTGCAGAATTTGAATACATCAGCAACAGTAGAAATTGTGCAACAGTAACAAATGTGAGGGGAATATCCTCAGCCATTGAGCAGCCACACAAACTCTGTGCATATATCAAATCACTTACTGGGCTACTCCAGCTGAGGAAGATTTAAGATTTTTTCACCCAATCAGGACTTGGAGGTATCAGGTGGCAAGTGCAAACATAGCCCTATAAAACTGCATATTCCTAGCGGGGTAAATCGCTCATTACAGTGTACCCACAGGATTTTTATGTTTTCTGTTTGTATGTCTTGTATTGTTTTAAGTGTTTTATGTGTTAGAGTCATTGTACCGGTACTCAATTGTATTTAAACCTTTTAAATGATCACTGTTTTCACTTACAAATAAACCCTACATATTCTTTTATTAGACTCTTTGAATTTTGTTTTTTACAATTGTATGCCTATATATAGAGAAGTTCCTATGATAAATTACCTTGTGAAGTTAGGGATGCGCTGAACTATCTCTTTGCATAAACTGATGTGTGGGAGGTCTAGACACCATGTAGACCAACCAGCCACCAAACTCAAATGTGGAAAACAATGTAATAGGAAGAGGGAGAAACTAGCATGATATAATAAACATAGCGAGAGGACATTTAAATGCGAAATAGCTAACTCCTCTAAAGAAAAGGTGAAAGTAGGCAGATATACATTAAGAACTAAAGAAACTATTGGCAATCTGTAAAGAACCTAACATTTGGAACGGATAAACTGTTTGTATAAGTCGTCCCCTGGTGCAGAGCGGCACAGCAGCTGGCCCACCCCAGGGCACGCAGCCATCATAGAGATGGGGTCACCATGTGGCATTATGCAGGAGTCAGGAAGAACACCTATTCCACTAAATCATAAAGGTCAAATATGCGAAACAATATATTGTAAGACTAATATGATAATAAAGGGGGGGACTAATGTCCAATGTCCATTTATAATTATTGATCCGGAGAGGGGATTCCAACCGCTCATGTATAGACCATTCGGGGGTAGGAGCCACGGGTCTTGTAGGGGAGGTGACAGTGAGCTGATTCCGGATCTCATCAGGAAGAGACTCAAAAATGCCCAGGGACCTGAGAAGGTCATAGCCCTGGGCGGGCGTTTTAATCGAATGGTGAGAGCCATCTTTTGTAACATGTAGTTGGAACGGGAAGCCCCACTTGTATTTGATGGAGTTGTCTCGAAGGACTTTGGTGATAGCGGTAAGGTCCTTGCTTGTTTGCGTTTTCGAAGTGTGGAGGGGGCCAAGTCCTGGAAAATCTGCAGCTGGGCCCCAGAGTAAAGAACTGATTGATGTTCCCGGGCCGCCATCATAAATTTCTCTTTTGTTTTGTAATAATGGAACCGCAGGATGACATCCGGCGGGGGTTGGCTGGGTGGAGGACGTGGGCGCAGGGCTCTATGCGCTCTATCGAGAAGGAGGAAATCTTTAGAGACCTCAGTAATCATAGTCTGCAGCAAGCCCTCCAGAAAACTTGGGAGGTCCTCCATAGAGACGCTCTCCAGTATGTTGCGGATCCGGACATTGTTCCGGCGATTCCGGTTGTCCATATCCTCCAAGTGGTCCTCCTGTTGGGCCATATCCGCGCGAATCTCCGATACCTCTTGTTCGACCACTACCTGATATTGGCAGACTTCATCCACTTTACGTTCCAGGGAGTCTGTGCCAAGATCAGCGAGTTCAGTTCTGAATTCAGCTAGGACCGACCTCATTTCCGTCTGAATGGTCTTAGTGACGATAGCAATTACATCTTGGGTCGTGAGACCTGTCTTCGGAGAAGGAGCATCATCGGTATCCGACATGGGATCCACGGTGGGGGAGCCGCGAGGTGTAACGCCTGCTTTTTCCCATGCGCGGAGGATACTAGACTTAGCCTGAGCAGGGGTTTTGCGGTTCCTCTGTGACATAGTGGAATGAGAAAGGTAGATGGGTAGCAGCTGATGCTATCGGTTCAGCGGAACAGGTGGCACAAGTGTGAAATGGGTTGATGCCGGCTCCCCTAGACCTTATAAGTGGTATCAAGATGAGCCCCTTAGCGCTGCCTGGCCGCAGAATGATTTAGCATAAAACAGGCATCATTTGATCCTCACATTGTAGAGGACGAGATAAGTAGTAATCAGGTGTGGAGCAAATCAGTATTGCAGAGCAAGGTAAGTAGCTTCCACAAGTGCCAGTTACGGTAGCCAGGCGATGGGGGAGAGCACGCCAGCGCGGCCACGGACCAGCCAGCGACCGGCGGCAGTGCAACAGGGCTGAGTAGAAATATATGTGCTTTATCTGCTTTCCTGCACCTCGGTATCCCAGTGATGGCAGGGAGCTAATCCCAGTCAGCCGAGCCCAGGAGGGGGGAGAAAGGAGCTAGGCCACTGCCCGGTGCAGCCAGAGTGAGCCTTCCGGCCCATGCGGTTATGGAGCCCCAAGGAGAGCGGTCACCTATGCAGCCGGCAGCGGGTAGCGAGGACCGTGGCGAGCCGCCCCCACTCAGGGAGCTCCCGGGTACTCCACTATTACATTCACCTCAATCTCCGGATCCAAGATGGCCGCCAACTTCACAGGAGAGACTGGAGGGTCTGGAGTCCAGTGCCCCACCGTCACCGATATCTCGGCTCTCCAGGCGGCTGAGGGTGGGAGACAAGTGTGGGGAGCAGGAGGGAGCGCTTCCAGGCCAGCCGCGGGAGAATGAGGTCAGATCGCGGGCCACCGGAGGTGCGCGGCGGCCGCCGCCGATACTACAGTCCCCGGCTCTGGGAGCAGACGGGACCCGCCGTATGGAGCCCGCCGCATGGAGCCCGCAGAGTAGCCTCAGAGTCTATCCAGCCACACACGGAGCGTCCACAGCGGCGGGGTAAGGCACCAGGGGGAACTTTCCTGACGCGGGTCACGGCCGAGTCTCCCGCCCGGGGGAAGCCCAAACTTTAGTCCCCGGCTGCACAGGGAGGGAAGGCCACAACCTGCAGAGACCCTTAGAAGAGTCCCCCGGCTCCGTGACCAGATTCCCCTAGTGCCAGGTGCTGCAGGACACACTCCACAGACGATGGAGGGGGAATAGGGCTTCCCAGGGCACATTTATATATAAAAACTGTAACAGGACTGGCAGGAGCTCATAGAAGTTCCGTCCTCACTGCCAGCAAGCCAGGCCACGCCCTCCCACGAAGAAGCCTTTTATACCAGCCACGTCACAGTGCTTTCGGCCCGCGAGGCCTAGAAAGAACAAGCCTTCGGACACCTTCAGAGGTGGTCGTGCCAAAGGAAAGAAACCTGCTCCCGCAGTTCCCAAACCCAGAAGCCTGCTTCTGATACCCCTAAGTCCTCCGCATGACGGTGGACAGCTAGGCCTGGAGGAGGGTCAGGTGGGGGCAAGACTCCGGCAGTTCAGCCACGTCTGGGTGTCATCTGGCCTGGACCCCTGGGGACTGGATATAGTGTCCAGGGGGTACAGACTGGAGTTTCAAGTTCCCCCACCTCACCGCTTCTTCAAGTCAAGCTTACCAGCTCTGCTGGCAGACAGAACAATTCTTCTGAAGGCCATCAGTAAATTGGTGCGGTCAGAGGTCATTGTTCCAGTTCCACCTCAGCAGTGGAACAAGAGTTATTATTCTAACCTTTTTGTGGTACCAAAACCGGATGGTTCGGTACGGCTGATTCTAAACTTAAAGTCTTTGAACCCTTATCTCAGGGAGTTCAAATTCAAGATGGAATCTCTGATAGCTGTCATCTCAGGACTGTCTGAGGGGGGAGTTCCTCGTTTCTCTAGACATCAAGGATGCTTACCTCCACATTCCCATTTGGTCGCCGCATCAGACATATCTCAGGTTTGCACTGTTGGACGATCACTGTCTGTTCCAGGCGCTGCCGTTTGGCCTCTCCACAGCACCAAGGAGGAGCCGACAAGGAGGCTGTCTTTCCTGGTAATGATACTCGACACGGAAGTGCAGAAGGTATTTCTCCGGGTGGAAAAAGCATTGGTGATTCAAACAATGGTCCGGGATTAGGGAGGCCAATCCCGGGATCGGGATCGGCGGGATCCCGGGATTTGGGCCCTAAAATGCAGTGATTTGAATCCCGGTATTGGAGCATCCAATCCCGGGATTCACGGGATTATACTGCGCATGCGCAGCGGCGGGAGGGTGGGTGTATAAGTAATAGCACTTACTAATATTAGGCGGGCGGCAGCCATGAACAAGTTGAACGCGGCGGCACTTCAAATGTAGTGCCGGCCGCCAGCCAATCAGAGCTGGCAGCCAGTCAGGAGCGACTGCTGCGGCTGCTTCCCTGATTGGCTGCCGGTCCGCCAGCTCTGGTTGGCTGGCGGCCCGCGCTTCATTTGAAATGCCGCCGCGTTCAGTGTGTTAATTGTTGCCGCCCGTCTAATAGTAAGTAATATTACTTACATCACCCTCTCTACCTCCGTGCAGTCAGTGGTGCTCCCTACAGCCTTCCTCCCGGACCGCTACCAACCCTCCCTACCGCGACCTACACCCTCCCTCCTGAGTCCCGCACCGCTACCTACACCCTCCCTACCTCCCGCACCGCTACCTACACCCTCCCTACCTCCCGCACCGCTACCTACACCCTCCCTACCTCCCGCACCGCTACCTACACCCTCCCTACCTCCCGCACCGCTACCTACACCCTCCCTACCTCTCGCACCGCTACCTACACACTCCCTACCTCCCGCACCGCTACCTACACACTCCCTACCTCCCGCACCGCTACCTACACTCTCCCTCCAGCACTGCTCCCTACAACTTTCTCTGATCCCTACTGCAATCCCGGGAATCCCAGGATTGACCGTATTTCAATCCCGAATCCCGGGATTGTAAAAACGGCCCGGGATTGGCCTCCCTATCCGGGATGTCTTAAAGCCTACACAGGTATCGGTTCATCAATGCATACGCCTTCTGGGGAAGATGGTTGCCGCCTACGAGGCTCTGCAGTACGGCAGGTTTCATGCTCGACCTTTTCAGCTGACCCTCTTGGACCAGTGGTCGGGCTCTCGCCTACACATGAACAAGAGGATACGCCTGTCTCCGAAAGCCAGGATTTCACTCCTCTGGTGGCTACAACTTCCGCACCTTCTGGAAGGCCGAAGGTTTGGAATTCAGGACTGGATCCTTTTAACCACAGATGCAAGTCTAAGAAGTTGGGAAGCAGTCACTCTGGGGGAAACCTTTCAGGGAAGGTGGTCGAATCAAGAATCCCTTCTCCCAATAAACATCCTGGAGCTAAGGGCCGTGTACAACGCCCTTCTGCAAGCAGCACACCTTCTACAGGCTCGGGCTGTTCAGGTGCAGTCGGACAACGTGACCACAGTGGCCTACATAAACCGACAAGGCGAAACGAAGAGCAGGGCTGCCATGTCAGAGGTGTCAAAAATCCTCCTCTGGGCAGAAAGGCACGCGGTGGCGATGTCAGCAATCTTCATTCTGGGTGTAGACAACTGGGAAGCAGACTTCCTCAGCAGACACGATCTCCATCCAGGAGAGTGGGGCCTCCATCCGGAGGTGTTTAAGGAAGTAACCGGTTGGTGGGGGGGTTCCTCACATAGACATGATAGCCTCCCGCCTCAACAAGAAGCCGCGGAGGTACTGTTCCAGGTCAAGAGACCCACTGGCAGTGGACGCACTGGTAACATCGTGGGTGTTCACGTCAGTTTATGTGTTCCCTCCACTTCCTGTGGTACCAAAGGTTCTTCAACTAGTAAGAAGAACAAAGGTTCTGACAATACTCATTGCTCCGGACTGGCCAAGGAGGGCTTGGTACGCCGATCTACTGGATCTTCTGCTGGAAGATCCAAGGCCGTTGCCTCTTTGGCAAAAAGCCTGCTTGCCCTTGGCAAGAGCCGCTACTGGTGGCTAGTCAAACGCAGGCGTGATGCTGGCATTTTGTGGGCGTGTCAGTCAGGGCCTGCATCCTTATACGCAGTGGTAGTGGGCCCAGCAACTTTGTTTTATGGACATGCTGAGCAACCCTAAGAAGACTCCCGTAGTAAGCGTTTCTGTACAAATCCCAGCTGCTTCGGCATCTGCATGAACTTGCAGTACTGCTGCATACAAAGATGCAGCTGTGTTCCATTTCTGAATCGGGACTTTAGTCACCAGATGCTATTATGGACATTTTTGTATTGAGACATTTCTATCATCCATTTGATATGGCTGAAGAGAAGGAGAGTGATTGGGTGTAGACAGAGAGCTGTGTTTTACCTATATGAGGGAGATGTGTAGAAAAGAGACAACCTTGGGGTAGATTAATCATTTCTGGTTTAAACATAAGAAAATATTATAACGATGTAGACAATAAATACTGGCAATAGCTTATGTATGTTGATAGACTTGGCAAATGTCTTCTGCTGTCACAAATGATGAAAGGAACTATAGGCAGACAATACTGAAACAGTCTAGCGCAAGTAAGGCCTGATTCAGAGATAAACACAATGTCGATATTTACAGAGTTGAGCAATTATCATCCACTGCGCATGCATTACAGTCGAACACGCCAGGTACATTAGTGATGTCACTCACAGTGAGGATGTATTCGCCAAGTGATTCATAGTCAGGGACCGTTTGGGGGAGGTAACGGGAAGTAGTGGCAAAATGTGTCGGTGTATTTATACCTGTGGCCATTCTTCACTACCACAAGGTTATTCAGGCACTGCGTATTTACATGCAGTTGCTTGGATCTGAGAATCCGCCGATGGGCGTCTCAATAGGAATCCAGGAGTCTGTGTAATTTGTATATTTTCCGCTGCACATGGAAGCGCAGGTGTGCATGCATTAGCATAAAACTTAGTACTGAAATCCACAAGGTTCAGTTATCTCAAAGCAATGAGAAGTATTGACCACAACAGGCACAGGGGATGGTATCGGGATCCCGGTGTTTGGGATGCTGGCGGTCAGAATACTGAGAGCGACATCCCGATACCAAGTGTCGGGATTCTGTGCAAGTGAGTAGTCTTGCCCTCCCCCTCTACAACCCTAAGTATCTTTTCCCACAGCCTGACACAACCCCTACCCCTGTGTTACGATCCTGACTGTAGTTCTCGTATTTGGAGACTTACTGCAGTATTATACAGTCTCATCTTAAAGCCACAGCTGCAGTATTCTACAGTCTCATCTTGAAGCCACAGCTGCAGTATTCTTCAGTCTCATCTTAAAGCCACAGCTGCAGTATTCTACAGTCTCATCTTAACGTTACAGCTGCAGTATTATCCAGTCTCTTCTTAAAGCCGCAGTATTCTTCAGTCTCGTCTTAAAGCCACAGCCGCAAAATGTTCTTCAGCCTTGTCTTAAAGCCACAGCCACAATCATTGTTCTACTTTCAGTTGTATTTCCAGTCTCACCGTTAACCCACCCGGTTCTCAGTCTCACCAGTAACCAGTCCGGTTCTCAATCTCGCCAGTAACCAGCCCAGTTCTGCGCAACACCAGAGAACCTATTTCATAGTAACCTTGAGTATACAAGCACCCACTCCTGTGACAGTATATCCAGTTCTATCTCACCAATACATTCACCATCCTGCTATCAACACCAAGTCCCTGGTGATCCAGTGGTCAGGATACGGCTACCTCTGCCGAGGCCCGGGTTCGATCCCCGGTCAAGGATTGATCCTTCCCATTGATTCCTACAGACCAGTCTAATATACACATAGTCCTCCAGTCGCCCGCACAGACTTCACTAACACCGGGTTCACAAAAACCACAGCCATGACACCCGTAGCTTAACACTAACCCCCAGTGGTGCTTAACCCCCCCCCACACACACACACACACACACAGCCTAACCCTCCCCCACCAGCATAACCCTATCACTCTCGGGCATACTAATGTTTGGGATACCAGCAGTTGGAATTCTGGCGCTGGCATTGTGATTGATGTCGGGATCCTGGTGCCGGTCTTCTGACCAGTGTCGGATTCTAGGCGTCGGATGCTGACTAGATCCCAGGCACAGGACTCCTTAGTGGTAGCAGAGAGATGGCAGAACTTCACCTGAAGTATGATAAGTCTACGTTATAGAGGAATAGCAGTGGAGAAGATCGATATACATGACAATTAGATCCAGGAGTCATCTATCTCAAAAGCCAGTAATCAGAACCAGAAGTCGAAAGAAATCCAAAGCCAGTGATCATAGCTAAAAGTCACAGGATGCAGAACGGCCTCCAGGAACACCAAAATAGGTGAGGACCTAATTTTGAGAGAGGGCACATCTCAAAAAAAATATATACCCTTTGTCAGGAACCACGGTTCACGCACTGCTCGCGCACTCCACTTACCGGCACGCTGGTGTATTCTGTGCCATAGATCGGCTGCTGGCACATTATGTGGTTACTGGCATGATGTCCAGAGTCACATGATCCAGGTAATTAATTCCTGGTTCTGTGCATGTTGCTGCCAACAGCAACCAATCGGCATCCTTCTGGGTGAATATAAGCAGGCTTCCCAGAGTCCTCATTGCCATGAACAACTTGTCAGTTCTCCTGCAAGTTCTCCAGCATTGCTCTCAAGGCTCCCGGCTTGCTCCAGAGATCCGTTCACCTGTATCCTGCTGTACCTGCCTTTCCTGGTTACTTTCCTGCCGTCAGAGACTTCCACTATCTCCATCTCAGTGTGTTACCAGTCTGTGGTGCTCAGTCCAGGATTACCCTCACAGGCTCCGGATATTCTCGGCTCCCAGGCTACACCATCTGTTCCTAGACTGACCCTGCACTCGGCTCACAGGCCGCATCATCAGTTCCCTGACCAGCTCTGTTTTTGTCCATTTGGCTGCACCATCGAAACACAGACTGTCCTCACGCTATCAGCTGTCATACCGATTTAGTCATCCTCCGCTACCCAAGTACTCCTGCGTTCACATCTCCAATATACTTATCTTTCCACGTCACCATCTAACTCACTATCAATGGTTAAGCACTTCAGTATAATCCAGTGCTAAGCATCCCTGTATACTCGAGTGTCTCACAGCCTCCACAGAGAAACCTGAACAGCGACCTGCCCGTCAGGTGTAGCGAAGACCATATTCCCTGGTGGGGGTCACTGGCGAAATCCCCTGGCGAGTTAGACTCCGTGCCTGTGCTTCAGGTCTCGCCAATTCTCTCTGCTCAATGTGTAATCTTCCAGAGTGCTCCAGCATATGACATGTCCATGTCTCAAGCCACCTAACTTCTGCCTCCCTGCGCCCTCCACTGGCTCACCCAGGTCATTACCGAGAACACAATCAGACACCCTTGCTGTGAAAGATGAAAGGGAAAAAAATGGTCATAACAAAATAAAATGAAAAGAACATATAAATTAGCAGAAAAATCATAACATGGGAAATATAGAAATATTCAATTCCAGTGGCCATTAAATATTTTATATCAAAGATGGAGGTTAGATTGAATTTCTTCAAGCATTCCTTTCACTGCAGAACATTTATAATTTAAAATCAAATTTGTGCTAATTATATATATTGTAGTCCTTGCCATTCTGAGACTGAAAAATGGGCAGCATATTAACCCTGTATTTATGGGAATTCATTTCCCAAATATAAGGGACTACTACTTGGCATTGGAATCGTAGAAATAAATGAACTGTTCCAGATATATCTTTATTCCATACAATGTTTGGAGGTCCAAGGCTAGAATTATTAGGAGATGACTGAGGGACAATGCCATGTTTTGTATTGAATGTCATTGGCATTTAAATCCAATGAATGAAACCGTTAGAGATGCGGGTGCTTAGTAAATTTAGACCAAAGTGTCTTGATTATAATGTAACAGTATGGTTGATGTCAATATTATATTTGCTTCACACTAATCGGTTGTATATAGTTTGCCATGTCCTGGATCCTATACAAGGCACCTTTGTAGGCAAAACAGGACGTTTGCTGTCCAAATTATGCTCTGCTCATGCACTGAGGTGTGTTGAGGGATGTTACTGAGGTACAGAATGAGGAATATGAAGAGAGGTCGTTCTCATAACACCAGCTGGTGACCTCAATATGGTTGGTTTATATGAGTAAATAACAGAGTTGTTTTGCTATTCTTGATTTATCACTGTAGCTGAGGCAATAAAATAGAAGCTTAATGCAGGTATTCTAATGATGCTACAAGTTTCGGAGAGGTTACCATCTATTACTGTACCCTTAGGTACTCCCTATCATGGAGAAAAAAGGGCATTCCATGTAACATGTGCTATCTCTCTAGCTTGCTGAAATTTTCACCTAGTGTTTCTAGTCATCTCAGGACTTGCTGAATGGCATATGAGTGTCTCTCTCTCTCTCTCTCTCTCTCTCTCTCTCTCTCTCTCTCTCTCTCTATATATATATATATATATATATATATATGGAACCAATGGAGGCACTCAGAAAGAAAAAGACGACACACCGCTGGATAGGTCGACGTTTCTGGGACAGATCCCTTTTATCAAGACACGTGTCTTGATAAAAGGGATCTGTCCCTGAAACGTCGACCTATCCAGCGGTGTGTCGTCTTTTTCTTTCTGAGTGCCTCCATTGGTTCCATGTCTGCATGCTCTGCGAGAGGTTGTGCACCAGAACAAGCTGATTGAAGTTGAACAGTGAGTGCCGGACCTATGGTATTTATATATATATATATATATATATATATATATATATATATATAGATAGATATATAATTTCTCATACGTCCTAAAGGATGCTGGGGATGACATCAAGACCATGGGGTATAGACGGGATCCGCAGGAGACATGGGCACTCTAAAGACTTTTCATTGGGTGTGAACTGGCTCCTCCCTCTATGCCCCTCCTCCAGACCTCAGTTTTAGAAATGTGCCCAGGCAGACTGGATGCATTCTGAGGAACTCTACTGAGTTTCTCTGAAAAGAATTATGTTAGGTTTTTTATTTTCAGGGAGATCTCCTGGCATCAGACTCCCTGCTTCGTGGGACTGAGGGGGCAGAAGCAGAACCAACTTCCTAAAGAGTTTCATGGCTCTGCTTCTGGCTGACAGGACACCATTAGCTCCTGAAGGGTACTGAACGCTAGCCGTGTCTAGATGCTCACTCCCACAGCACTCCGTCACCCCCCTCACAGAGCCAGAAGTCAGAAGACAGGTGAGTATAAGAAGAATGATCTTCTATCAAGTAAGTGACGGCTGAGGTGCAGGCCATTGCTGCCCACACACACAGGCACTGCAGGGTGCAGGGCACGGGGGGGCACCCTCGGCAGCAAGAAAAATACCTCAAACTGGCTAAAAGGGGGCATAAGTTGCCACTGGCACAGCCCTACCCCCGCCAGTATAAATATTACAGTGATTTTATGAGTGTAAGGACGCGCCATAGCGGGGGCGGAACTTCTTCCTCAGGCAGCCAGCACACTACTCAGCGCCATTTTCTCTCTCTCCCCAGGCTGCGGAGAACACGCTGGTCCTCTCCTACACTTCTGACAAGTACATGGTGCTATTAAGGGGGGCACAAAGCGATTGTGGTGCATTTGATAGTGTATATTACTGTTTAAAAGCGCTGTTGGGCTGTGGACATACTGTGTTCATAGGAAATACTGGTGCTGAAATTGTGAACTGGCTGCTCCTATCCTGTGTCCCTCTGACAGATTTCACTGTGGGTCTGTCCCCAAAATAAGTCCCAGTGTGTCTGTGAGTGTGCTGTACACGTGTGAGGCATGTCTGAGGCACGGATTTCCTCCCCAGAGGAAGACATTTTAGGGACACAGAGTTGTAATGTGGGGGCGCTACTGGCACACCAAGAGCCTGCAAGGGGTGAAAGAGATACGTGACAGTATGCATCTGATAACCGTAGATTAGATAAGTCTGAATCTAAGGCTGCATGCTGGAGAAAATCTGTGGAAGATGTGATTTTTCAGGATGCTGTTATTCCTTATGCGGGTGGTCCCTCTGGGTCACATAAGAGACCATTTGCAAATGTTGTAAACACTGATACCGACGCGGATTCTGATTCTTGTGTCGACGATACTGAATCCAGAGAGATAGATCATAAATTGCCAAAAAGTATACAATATTTGATTGTGTCTATAAGGGACATGTTGGAGGTTACAGAAACCACTCCTGTACCTCAGGAGAAGGCGTATTTATGTAAGGAAAAGAAGTCCAAAGTCATGTTCCCTCCTTCACACAAACTAAATGCTCTGTTTGAAGGGATGTGGGTGAATCCTGATAAAAGATTTCGTATTCCCAAAAGGATTCACATAGCTTACCCTTTCCCGGCTGAGGACAGAAAAAAATGGGAGTCACCCCCTGTGTTAGACAGTGCACTTTCCAGGTTGACAAAGAAGGTAATTCTCCCTGCTCCTGGCACGGCTTCTCTTAAAGAGCTGGCAGACCGCAAAATGGAAACAACATTGAAATCCATTTGTTACCAATGGTACACTGCTCAGGCCCACTATTGCCTGCGCATGGATGAGTCGCGCTATTGAAAAATGGTCAGAAAGCGTGTCATCAGAAATTGACACGATTGATAAAGATGAGATACTCCTTAAGTTAGGGTATATCAAGGACGCTGCCGCCTACATGCTGGAAGCAATGAAGGATATTGGACTCTTGAGTTCACAAGCTGCTACCATGGCAGTATCGGCATTGTGGATTCGCCAGTGGAACGCGGATGCAGATTCCAAAAGAAACATGGAGGCTCTTCCATGTTAAGGTGAGGCCTTATTTGGCGATGGCCTGGATGCGTAGGTCTCGGCGGCTACCGCAGGTAAGTCGACATTCTTGCCCTCTGCGCCTGCACCGGCAAAAAAAGACCTATCACCCGCAAATGCAGTCCTTAAGGCCCAATAAATACAAAAAGACGAAAGGTTCCCCCTTCTTTGCAGGTAGGGGAAGGGGAAAGAAGCCCACAGCGGCTCCAGATTCCCAAGAGCAGAAGTCTACCCCTATGTCTGCCAAATCCCCAGCATGACGCTGGGGCTCCATTGCGGGAGGCCGCTCTGGTGGGGGCACGTCTCAAACTCTTCAGCCAGGATTGGATTCTGTCTGGCCTGGATCCCTGGGTGTTGCATATAGTATCCCAGGGATATAAACTGGAGTTTCAAGACGTTCCCCCATGCCGATTTTTCAAATTGACCTTGCCAGTTTCTCCGCCAGAAAGTGAAGCAGTAACAGCGGCAATCCAAAAATTATGTCAAGACCAGATCATAGTCCTGGTACCGTTGTCACAACAAGGGAGGGGTTTTTATTCAAGCCTCTTTGTTCCGAAGCCGGATGGCTCGGTCAGACCGATCCTAAATCTAAAGGATCTGAATTGTTACCTAAAAATGTTCAAGTTCAAGATGGAATCACTTCGGGCAGTGATTGCCAGTCTCGAGGAGGGGGACTACTTGGTGTCAGTGGACATAAAGGATGCTTACTTGCATGTTCCCATTTATCCTCCTCACCAGGCTTATCTGAGATTCGTGGTTCAGGATTGCCATTACCAATTCTAGACGTTACTTTTTGGTCTCTCCACGGCGCCGAGGGTATTCACCAAGGTGATGGCGGAGATGATGGTCCTCCGTCAGAATAATTATAATTCCTTATCTGGACGACCTCCTGATAAAGGCGAGATCCAGGGAGCAGTTGTTACAATACATATCACTCTCTCTGTCAATACTCCAACAACACGGGTGGATCATAAATTTCCCAAAGTCACAGTTGGAACCAACGACAAGGTTGTCTTTCCTCGAGATGATTCTGGACACATAAGTTCAGAGGGTATTTCTTCCGCTGGAAAAGGCTCTGGAAATCCAGAAAATGGTAAAACAGATATTGAAACCATCAAGTGTGTCGATCCATCAGTGCATTCGGTTGTTGGGGAAGATGGTGGCGGCCTACGAGGCCATACAGTTTGGCAGGTTCCATGCCAGAGTATTCCAGTGGGACCTGTTGGATAAGTGGTCGGGGTCACACCTACACATGCACAGAAAGATAATCCTGTCATCAAAAGCCAGGATTTCGCTCCTGTGGTGGTTGCACAGCTCTCACCTGCTAGAGGTACGCAGGTTTGAGATTCAGGACTGGGTCCTGGTAACCACGGATGCAAGTCTCCGAGGCTGGAGAGCAGTCTCTCTCAGGGAGAAAACTTCCAGGAACATTGGTCACATCAGGAAGCCGGCCTTCACATAAACTTTCTGGCGTTAAGAACCATCTACAACTGCCTTCAACAAGCGGTACATCTTCTTCAAGACCGACCCATGCAGATCCAGGCGGACAATGTAACAGCAGTCGCATACACAGGCAGGGTGGAACGAAAAGCAGAGAGGCAATGGCAGAGGCGACAAAAATCCTCAGCTGGGCAGAAAAACATCTACAAGCTCTGTTGGCAATATTCATTCCGGGAGTAGACAACTGGGAAGCAGACTTCCTCAGCAGACACGATCTCCATCCAGGAGAGTGGGGCCTCCACCAAGAAGTCTTCGCAGAGGTGACAAGTCTTTGGGGAGTTCCTCAAATAGACATGATGGCGTCTAGTCTCAACAAGAAGCTTCAGAGATACTGTTCCAGGTCGAGAGATCCTCAAGCAGTAGCAGTGGATGCACTGGTCACCCAGTGGGTTTTTCTGTCAGTGTATGTCTTCCCTCCACTTCCACGGATCCCAAAAGTACTCAGGATCATAAGGAAAACTAGGGTTCGAGCAATCTTCATTGCCCCAGACTGGCCACGGATGGGAGAGGACAGCCTCGGGCTTCACCCCTGGCCCTTGGGTGGCTGGAGGCGGAGGACCCCTGATTTAAGGGGTCCCCACTCCTCCGCGGGGACCAGTATAACAGTGTCCCCCGGCTGTGGCATTATCTCTCTGGCTAGTGGAGCCCGGTGCTGGTTTAAAAAATACGGGGGACCCCTACGTCTTTTGTCCCCCGTATTTTTTGAACCAGGACCGGACGCAGAGCCTGGTGCTGGTTGTGTATATATATAATATATATATATATATATGGGGGGACCTTATGCATTTTTTCCCCCTGTATTTTTACAACCAGGACCGGCTCAAGGAGCCCGAGGCTGGTTATGCTTAGTATGGGGGACCCCACGCAATTTTTTACAATGATTTTTTAACTCTTTCACACCCCTTCCCAAAGATAAGCATGCACGGATCTCACTGATCCGTGCATGCCTATCAGAATACGGATTTAAAAAAAAGCAGGTCTATTTGAAAACTGCTTTTTTTGTACGAATTGTAACATTTACCGGCAGTGTTTGGCTATTGCCGGCAGTGATTGTGAAAACGAATTCTTAGTAAATTACTGAGTTGTATAAAATAACAGGCATGTTTGACCGATGGTGTATTCATTAGTATTTGTAAACTCTGCCGTTAAAACAAATACGAATGCCCTCATCACTGCCAAGATTTCTGTTTAGTAAATTCCCGAGATGACACTTTGAAAAAAAAAAAAAAACTCGGGCAAAAGCGGGATCTTAGTAAATATACCACATAGAGAGAGAGAGACAGAGAGAGATGAAGCAGCACTCCCAATATAGACAATACTTGGCCGGTGCCCTCCTAGGTACCTATGCAGGTCCACCACATATCTCTCAGACGGTGGCACTCGGAAATAGAAGAACATGCGAGGCAGGTGTATTATCAACGTTTCGAAGATTTACTTCGTCATCAGGATACAATACATAAAATGAACATACCTTATATACCATCACCACCCGTGTGCACAGTCCCAGCGGGCGTTACCGACATGCGAGCGCCTGCTAATGACGCTCACATACCACACTGCATCGTCATAACAACACAGTAATCAAACATCTAATAAAAACCAAATACAGAGGTTCATGGGGCCAGAACATGGGTACATTAAATGGCAGATAAATACATATTATAAATATGACATACTAAAAAAAGATACACAACATATCCATACCAAACACTGCAAAAAAAATTTAACGGTACGATCCAAATATCAAAAGTTTTGTATGTGTTCCAGGTAAATGTCAAGTAAAATGAATCACTCTCAGGAGAATTAAACACCTCTATATACGCACAGAAAACATTGTAGACCTAATGTCTCATTCAGGCCCCGGAGGGCTAATGTCCCCAACCCGTGTATCCATTTTGCTTCCTTGCATAACAGGCACAATGATCTATCCCCTCCTCTTAGCCTAGGGGGCTCATGATCGATCATAATATATCGTAGTGCTGTTAGATTATGTTTTGCAGGTACAAAATGTCTGGCGACCGGCTGATCGCTCTTTCCAGACAACAGTGCTGCCTTAATGTATGATTTATGATTCGCCATCCGTTCTCTCATGGTACAATCACTTTTACCAATATAACTCAAGCCACATGGGCAGGTTATCATATAGATTATAAATTTAGTAGTACATGTAACTCTATGACGAATTTCATATCTCTTACCACTGAGTGGATGGATAAAAAAATCTTCCTACTGTCATCCCTCTACAGGTACTGCAGGTAATACATCTATAACAGCCATTACGCATAGATAGAAAACTGTCCTGTTCACTTTGTAATGATGAAGTCCTGTAATATCTGTTCTTACTACCCAGTCTTTGATATTCTTGCCATGGGTGTAGCAAGGCATGACAGTAGTTTCCTCCAATTTGAGGTCACTGTCTGAGGACAAAATGGGCCATAACTTTTTGGCTATACTCACAATACCACCTCTAGCCAAATGAAAGTGATTAACCCTAGGGATATGTTTATCCAGTTGTTTTTTCACCTTGGTTACCAACAGCTGTTCCCTAACATTACTAAGTGCTTTTCGCTTAGCAACCTCCAACATCTCTCTATTGTATCCCCTATCAAGGAACTGTTGTAACATTCTATCAATATGCTCTTCTGCAGTACTTTTACACCCACAATCCTGACTGCTTTCAATAATTGTGACTACGGCAGGCTATAATTCAGGTTCGTAGGGTGATAACTATGTGCATGCAGCACCATGTTCCAATCCGTGGGTTTAACAAAACGTTCAGTAATAATGTGATCATTGACAACACTGACCTGCACATCCAGATAATTCACCTTCACATCACTAATGTTATACGTGAATTTGACTGGATTTTCAGTCCCATTATGGGCATCCAGGAACCCAGCAAACGAGTCCCTGGACCTTGACCAGACAAAGAATAAATCATCAATGTATCTGGTGTACAGGACAGTGCAGCCCATAAACTCATGGTGTTGCAAAAAGACCTCCTGTTCAGTCACGAACATATAGGCATTCGCGTGTGATGTGGCCACATTAGACCCCATCGCACAGCCTGAGGTCTGCATATAGACTCTTCCATCAAATAGAAAGAAATTACAGGTAAGTATCATCAACAAATTAATAAAAAAGTCTACATCTGGTCCAGTATATAGAGGGTTACCAGAAATGAAACTGCGGACTGCGGCTAGACCTGCTGCATTCGGGATCACAGTGTATACATAACAAGCTACCTGTAGGTACAGAACCCAAATCTTGTAGTTTATTCAAAAACATCATGGTGTCAAGAAGATATCTAGGGTGACCAACGACACACGGTTGTAACAATGTATCCAAATAAGTGGATAATCTTTGGAACGGGCCCTCATGGGCAGCAATGATGGGGCGTCCAGGCGGGCACGTCATGCTTTTATGGATTGGTACCACAGCATGATCAGTAATGAGAGCAGACATTAGCTCCTTAGTAATAATTTCAGCCTTAACAGCACATTTCAATTTATCACGTAACAACTTGTTAAACCTTGATGTGAGGTCACCATCTAACAGAATATACATTCTGATCACCTATTTGTTGTAACAATTCGGCCCTATAATCATTGATATCCTGAAATACCGATAGCCCCACCCTTATCAGCGGGCGTATCGTGATATCAGAATACCGTGATAAATCCTGCAAAGCATGCTATTTATCTCGTTAAATTATTAACAATTTTCTTATTAGTTAATCTCGGAGTTACTTTCTGTGCAACCTCATGAGCTAATAAACGTCCAAATGTCTTATAGGCCCTACACATTAGGCGATATAACTGAATGATATGAACGTTCTCGTTCATTAATGAATGAAAACTCGTTCATATCGTTCAGTCTGTAGGCACGAACGATGCACGGCTCCACGCTCGTTCATCATTTGTGCCGGGTCACTTATGCATGCAAGCCAATATGGACAATCAGAAACTTCACTCCCCCTGTCACCTCCCCCCCACTGACGGGTCGCCTGTCTGTCGTATCGGCCATCATCGGCCGAATGTGTAGGGCTCTTTAATGGCTGCATTGCTAGATACCGGCTCGAATAAAGAACGTCTCTGCAACTTAGCCAATTGTTTAGGAACACTACTGTCCTCACATGTACCACTCTGCGCATCGTTGCCCCGAATATGTTCATGCAATTTAAATTGACGCTGTAATTTTAAACTTCTCAATTTCCCTCTGCACTTTATAAAATTGTACAGTAGGAACAAATGTTAGTCCCTTACTAAGCACCCTGGTTTCTGTATCCGTGAGAGGATGTGAAGACAGGTTGAGGATCATTGCCTCTGGTGGAGCGGTGGTCTGCCCACCCTCCTGCAGCCGCATGTATGACCTTTTCCTTTTACCTCCCCTCCTTGTCCATCGCCTGCTACGCCTCGCCCGTAGCATGTCTGTACCCCTAAAGGGAAATTAGCAAATGCAATACGAGGCTCTACAGCAGAATCAGAATCACTGGTGCCTTTCTCCACAGAAGAATCCGACTGCCACAGCTGGCGGTAATTTTTCTGTCACTGCGGTCGAGTACGCTCGTTCCTAGTGTTACTAGCCCAGAGATATACTCGATTAGTTTCATAATCATTGTTAACTTTATCCAACTTTTGCTTTTTGAACTGTATCAATTCCCTTTTGTATGTAGCAACTTGGCTGTTCAATTTGTCTAACCAATTCACAGATGTATCGCTTTGTAGTAAATTAGTGTGTTTACTTTCCCGCACCACAGACAGCTCTCTTGCAGACTCTTCAATTACAAGTAGTAGCAGGTTAAAGCTACATTTATTTAACACGGCAATCCAACGTTTGCAAAAAGTGGTATTATACATAGTACATAGTTGTTGATGTTGAAAAAAGACAAATGTCCATCGAGTTCAACCTGTATTATAATTATTATTTTTTTAATATATTAATTAAATGATGTATCCTTGGATATTTTTTTCCGCTAGTAATTTATCTAATCCATTTTTAAACTTATTGATTGAGTCCGCCATTACTACCTTCTTGTTACGTTCCTGATGCTCAGAACTAGAAAGATGTTGCGAAGTGAGTCCAGAGCACCAGGACGTGACGCTGAGATAGGGATGGAACGGAAATAGCCCCTAGCACCCTACCTCCGTTGTTTTACCCGTATAGTCAGTTCACGCCTGAGTGACTATGGTTTCTTGGGCCCACGGCAGCCGCGTTTGAAGGGCGGATTAGGTCTGCCCAACTCCGATGCCGCCAGGTCTTAAAGTGAGACAAAGCGTGAACTGAGACAGGATAATAACTAGGGGACCTCTAACTAAAGCAAACCGAAGCTAGGGGCTACTAACTACCCTAAAACGAAATATATGTGCGGCACGCCGCCAAAGGAAAAGAACAACAAAAGATACCACTGTCCACTCCCCCACACGGCACCGCCGAGTTCCGGGGAGGACCGTGAAAAGCGGAAACCTCCGCAAAAACCTCAAATGCAAAAAGTAACACAAGGACTAAGCGGCCTAGGCCGCAACACGCGGCAGAAGCCGCTACTCACGAAACCGGGAGAGAACCCCAACAAACGAGAACCCCCAGATGAGTGCAACAGGTTACTTGAACAGGAAGGATTCCCAGGACTGGCTTCAGAACTCCAGGGCTCAGGAGCACAGGGAGCAGGATCGACCAGATACAGCTGACCAGGAACAGACGTTACAAGGCAGGAACAGCATACAGGAAGCTATCACCGGCGTCTGTACCAGGTAGTGAGGGAGAATATAACAGGGAGCCCTCCAATAGCTGCAGCGAAGCTTAATTAGTAATGTCGTGCAGCTGCCCTGCTGCACGACCAGAGCTAACAGGTGTATTGATTGATAGGAAGCAACGGGGAACGCGGTTCGTCAGTGGCGTCCCCGTTGCTAAGGGTCCGGCAGCTAAGCGAGCACGGCGTCCCAGTGTTGCCAGGGACCCGGCGGCTCAGCGCGCACGGCATCCTGGCGTTGCTAGGCGCTGGGCAGGGAGGGAGGTGCGGCGGCCGTGAGCGTCGCTCGGAAGCAGACCGAGCAGCGCAATGGACCGCGGCACCTAACAGTACCCCCACCTTGAGGAGGGGTTAAAGAACCCCTAAATCCGGGTTTCTGAGGAAATTCCTGAAAGAATAATCTCTTAAGTTTAGGGGCATGTAGATCCTTATCCAGGACCCAAGACCTTTCTTCCGGGCCATAGCCTTTCCAGTGAACCAAAAAATAAAGCCAGCCCCGAGAAACTTTGGAATCTAAATCCTTTTCCACCAAGAACTCTTGTTGCCCCTGAACATCCACCGGAGGTCTACCCTGGGAAGTCTTCCGAGAGAATCTCCTGGAAGAAAAATACTGCTTCAGAAGGGAACAGTGAAAAGTATTGCCAATTTTGAGTGATTTAGGCAAGCGTAGCCGAAAAGCAACTGGGTTGACCTTCTTAATGATAAGGAACGGTCCAATAAATTTGGGTCCCAATCTAGCCGAGGGTTGTCGGAGCTTGATGTTGCGGGTTGACAACCACACCTTATCTCCCACCTTAAAAGTGCATGGGCGTCGGAACCTATCAGAAATTTTTTTTTCTTGGAAGGCAGCCTTCTTAAGGGCAAGGTGCACCTTTTTCCAAATCATTCTGAGACGGGAAGTTAAGGTCAACGAGGAGACTGGAAAATGAGGGTAAAAAGAATTGGCTCTAGGATAAAAACCCAAGACCGAAAAGAATGGGGACTCCTTGGTGGAAGAATGACAAGAGTTATTATAGGCAAACTCGGCCAAAGGAAGAAATTCAGACCAATCATTCTGAAGTTTGGCCGAATATAGCCGTAAATACTGTTTTAACGACTGATTAACACGTTCAGTTTGTCCGTTAGACTGTGGATGGTACCCAGATGTTAAAGAGTCATATTTAATGAGGCACAAAAACGTTTCCAGAAACGGGCGATGAATTGCGGTCCCCGATCAGAGACAATATCCCTGGGTAAACCATGGAGCCTGAACACATGGCGGAGAAATAAAACTGCCAACCCTTGAGCAGAGGGTAATCGGGGGAGAGCAATGAAGTGGGCCATCTTACTAAAACGGTCTACTACCACCCAAATATCTCGAAATCCAGCTGAAAGAGGAAGGTCCACCACAAAATCCATGGCTATATGTGACCATGGCCTGAGAGGAACGGCTAAAGGTATGAGTTGCCCGACCGGCAACGATCGAGATACCTTGTACTGAGCACAAACCTGACAGGAACGGACAAATTCCCTTACATCTTTAGAAAGATTTGCCCACCACACTGAGCGAGAGATTAACTCCAAGGTCTTAGTGATACCCGGATGACCAGAAACCTTATTATCATGAAACTCAGCTAGAACAGTGCCTCTCAGAAATTCAGGGACAAAGAGACGATCTGCAGGAGTGACTTTGGGAGCCTGCTGCTGAAGCTGGACTAGCTGTGTAAATAAATCCTGTGTGAGGCCAGCCCGGATGACAGACGATGGGACTATGGGGGTAGTAGCCGGGTGGTTATTGTGAACCGGAAGAAAACAACGTGACAGGGCATCGGCTTTTGTATTCTTGGAACCGGGCCTGAAGGTGAAAATAAACCTGAAACGAGTAAAAAAACAGCGCCCAACGTGCCTGTCGAGCATTAAGCCGTTTAGCTGACTCGATATACTGCAGGTTTTTGTGGTCAGTAAACACCGTAATGGTATGCCTTGCTCCTTCCAGCCAGTGCCTCCACTCCTCGAAAGCCCATTTAACTGCCAACAATTCTCGATTACCAACATCATAGTTGGATTCTGCGGAGGAGAATTTTCTGGACATGAAGGCACATGGGTGTAATTCCTGAGACTCCGGGTCTTCCTGAGAAAGGATAGCCCCCACTCCAACCTCTGAGGCATCTACCTCGACAATAAAGGGGAGATCCGGGTTAGGGTGTCTGAGTACTGGAGCTGAGACAAAGGCCTGCTTTAAGGCCAGAAAGGCAGACTTGGCTTCAGGCGACCAATTGGAAGGATCCACTCCTTTTTTAGTCAATGCCACAATAGGAGCAACCAAATCCGAAAAGGTATGAATAAAACGCCTATAGTAATTTGCAAACCCTAAAAAGCGCTGAATTGCTTTTAAGTTCGTGGGTTGTACCCAATTTAGGATGGCCTGGAGTTTCTTTGGTTCCATGAAAAACCTCTTAGGAGAAATAATATACCCCAGGAAGGACACTTATGTGATGTGGAAATCACATTTCTCCAGTTTGGCATATAAATGATTTTCCCGTAACTTCTGAAGGACCAGTCGCACATGGGTAATATGTTGTTCAAAAGACTCAGAGTAAATCAAAATGTCGTCTAAATAAACGACTACGAACTTTCCTAGAAAGTCGCGAAGGACGTCGTTAATGAGATCTTGAAATACAGCAGGAGCATTTGACAGCCCAAACGGCATCACCAGGTATTCATAATGTCCCGACTGTGTGCTGAAAGCCGTCTTCCACTCATCCCCAGATTTAATTCGGATGAGATTGTAAGCCCCTCTAAGATCGATCTTGGAAAAGATAACGGCAGTCCGGAGCTGATCAAATAGTACTGAAATCAGTGGCAAGGGGTAGGTGTTTTTAACAGAGATTTTATTCAGAGCCCGAAAATCAATACATGGTCTGAGCGACCCATCTTTTTTCTCAACAAAAAAGAACCCTGCACTCAATGGAGATTTCGAGGGCCTAATGAAGCCTTTTTTTAGGCTCTCCTGTACATAATCATTCATTGCCGTAGTTTCCGGCCCAGACAGGGCATATAGTCTCCCCTTAGGTAAAGAGGCACCGGGAACTAAGTCAATAGCGCAGTCATAGGACCGATGAGGAGGCAAAATATCCGCATTACCCTTGGAGAAAACGTCGGCAAAGTCCTGATTTTCCAAAGGAATAAGTTCTGGGGTGAGTGCCGCAACCTGGACTGGACGGGAAATACATTCCTTAACACAAAAGGGACCCCATCGGGAAATCTACCCAGACCGCCAATCTATGGTGGGATTATGAAAGGCAAGCCAGGGCTGACCCAGAACTACGGGGACAGCCGGACAATGGGTAAGGTAAAATTTGATTTTCTCTGAATGTAGGGCCCCCACTGTCCGTTGTACTGGTGGTGTGCGGTGAGTGATTACCCCATTAGAAAGCGGACCACCATCCAAGCCGTGCATGGTGATACGTTTATCCAAAGGTATCTGTGGAATGCCCAAAGCCTGAGCCCAACCAAGATCCATAAATTTTCCCGCTGCTCCACTGTCGATGAAGGCCGACACCAACGAACTGAGGCTACCAAAGGAAATTTTTACAGGAACTAATAAGGAATCATTAGAGGAGATTAACTGCAGACCCAAGTGAACCCCCTCACAATTCACTGGGTCAGAGCGTTTCCCTGCTTATTTGGGCAATTACGTGCAATATGTCCCTTGCCACCACAATACAAACAAAGACCAGAATCTAGCCTTCTGGTTCTTTCCTCTGGGGACAGCCGGGAGAGACCCATTTGCATGGGCTCCTCGACGTCCTCAGGGAAAGTATACACACATGGACTAGGCCTGAAGCTAGCTCCTCTTTCAGCCCTCCGCTCCCGGAGACGACGATCAATTTTAATAGCAAGCTCCATGAGTTTGTCCAGAGTCTCTGGAGCGGGAACTGAAAGAGATTGTCTTTAATAACTTCAGACAAACCGAGGCGAAACTGACTGCGCAGGGCCGGGTCATTTCAGCCACAGTCGTTCGATCAACGGCGAAACTCTGTACAATCCGCCTCTGCTGGATTTTTCCCTTGCTTAAGTGCACGCAGGTGGCTCTCAGCCGACGCTTCTCTATCAGGGTCATCATACAACAGGCCTAAGGACTTAAAAAAGGCATATACAGATAGCAAGGCAACATCATCGGCTTTTAGCCCAAAAGCCCAGGTTTGCGGATCGCCTTGTAGTAATGACATCACAATCCCGACCCGTTGAGACTCAGTACCAGAGGATCGGGGCCTTAAACGAAAATAAAGCTTACAAGCTTCCTTGAAATTAAAAAAATCCTTTCGGTTACCCGAAAAACGGTCAGGTAGATGCATCTTTGGTTCTGGAATCATACTCGGGGAGGCTCGCAAAAGATCTTCCTGCGATCTCACCCGAAGAGTAAGATCCTGAACCATCTGAGTTAGTACCTGAATGTGGTTGGCTAAAAGCTGGCTGGGATTCGGTCCTAAAACTGCCAGATTCATGAGGCCGAATTTCAAGGCCCACCAAATACAAATAACTGTTTATATCTTTTTTTTTTTGTGTGTGTGTTTTGGCCGGTGATAATGTTACGTTCCTGATGCTCAGAACTAGAAAGATGTTGCGAAGTGAGTCCAGAGCACTAGGACGTAACGCTGAGATAGGGATGGAACGGAAATAGCCCCTAGCACCCTACCTCCGTTGTATTACCCGTGTAGTCAGTTCACGCCTGAGTGACTATGGTTTCTTGGGCCCACGGCAGCCGCGTTTGAAGGGCGGATTAGGTCTGCCCAACTCCGATGCCCCCAGGTCTTAAAGTGAGACAAAGCGTGAACCAAGACAGGATAATAACAAGGGGACCTCTAACTAAAGCAAACCGAAGCTAGGGGCTACTTACTACCCTAAAACGAAATATATGTGCGGCACGCTGCCAAAGGAAAAGAACAAGCCGCTACTCACGAAACCGGGAGAGAACCCCAACAAACGAGAACCCCCAGATGAGTGCAACAGGTTCACTTGAACAGGAAGGATTCCCAGGACCGGCTTCAGAACTCCAGGACTCAGGAGCACAGGGAGCAGGATCGACCAGATACAGCTGACCATGGACAGACGTTACAAGGCAGGAACAGCATACAGGAAGCTATCACCGGCGTCTGTGCCAGGTAGTGAGGGAGAATATAACAGGGAGCCCTCCAATAGCTGCAGCGAAGCTTAATTAGTAATGTCATGCAGCTGCCCTGCTGCACGACCAGAGCTAACAGGTGTATTGATTGATAGGAAGCAACGGGGAACGCGGTTCGTCAGTGGTGTCCCCGTTGCTAAGGGTCCGGCGGCTAAGCACGCACGGCGTCCCAGCGTTGCCAGGGACCCGGCGGCTCAGCGCGCACGGCGTCCTGGCGTTGCTAGGCGCCGGGCAGGGAGGGAGGTGCGGCGGCCTTGAGCGTCGCTCGGAAGCAGACCGAGCGGCGCCGTGGACCGCGGCACCTAACACTTTTCTGGCAGGGAATTCAAAATCCTTACTGTTCTTACTGTGTACAACCCTTTTCTCTGTTGTGTATGGAAGTTTTTTTCTTCCAACCTCAGGGGATGTCCTCATGTCCTATATAGTGTTTTTTTAATAAACAAATCGTTTGATAAATCCTTGTATTGTCCCTTAATGTATTTAAAAATATTAATAATGTGTCCTCGCAGTTGCCTCTTTTCCAGTGTAAACAAATCTAACCTTTTTAGTCTTTCCTCATAATCCAGTGCCTCTAACCCCTTAACCAGTTTAGTGGCTCGCCTCTGAACCTTATTCGAGTTCCAAGATATCTTTTTTTTATAGTGAGGTGCCCAGAACTGTACGCAATATTCCAGATGTGGCCGCACCAATGATTTAAACAGTGGCAGGATTACACCTTTCATCCGTTGTCTTCATTTCCCGTTTTATGCATGCTAACACCTTACTTGCTTTTGTTGCTGCATTTTGACATTGCGTACTGCTACTAAGTTTATTGTCGATGAGCATTCCCAAATCTTTTTCAACTACGGTTATCCCTACATTTTCCCCATTTAGTTTACAGGCTGCCTTAATGTTCAAGTCCCAAAGTGCATAACTTTACAGGTGTCTGTATTGAACCTCATTCTCCATTTATCCGCCCAGATCTCAAGTCTAGATAAGTCATTCTGTAGAGACTCAACATCCTTGTATGAATTAATTACTCTACATAGATTAGTATCATCTGCGAAAATTGACACTGTGCTTTGCAGTCCCTCTCCTAGGTCATTAATGAATATGTTAAACAACAATGGTCCGAGAACTGAACCCTGCGGTATTCCACTGAGCACTGAAGCCCATTCAGAGTACATCCCATTAATCCCCACTCACTGTTCCCTATTGAACAGCCAATTATTCACCCAAGTACAAATAGTGTCACCTACCCCAAGCTCCCTTAATTTGAGAATTAGTCTCTTATGTGGAACTTTGTCAAAGGCCTTAGTGAAGTCCAAAAAGATCACATCCACTGCTTGACCCTGATCAATATTATCGCTCCCCTATTGTAGGGGAATTTCTCACCCTAAATCCCAGTGGGATGCATTTTTCTTTATAATAATCACTGAGTGTTTTCCCATGGTACAGGTAATAAACTTCTTTGTTTAAGGCGTAACTACTCTTTATACACAAATTCAACAGGTTGTGCTTCAATATCATCATTGTGGTTCTGTTCAAATACATTAGTATAGAATCAGCCTCTAAGAATGTACGCATCATACCCTGTGTAAGTATTGCCAGGTCCAATTCTGAGGAAACAGCCGTTGATTGGCTGAGAAACGCATCAGGTTCGGCCTTGTATTACAGCTGAATGATGTAGGTGGAAGCAGCAGTAGCACAGCACACACAGTGATTGAATCGCTACATGCCGGGTCCCAGACCAGACAGTGGATACGAGACTAGAAGCGTCCTATTCCCGCAGTTTGAGAGGATCGGACAGGCAAAAAATTAAATACAGCCTAACGTCTAACCGCATCTGTATAAAGAGACCGGAGCTGGTAAATATACGGTACATTCCACTATATAGTTGGTAATACGTGAGTGAGTCCGGAATCACCGCTAATCAGTGCCTTGAAAAATACAGTGTATTCTACAAGTTCCTTGGTCCTGTTGGTGCTATTCTTGATATATGGGTGAGAAACAAATACTAACCCGTTAGAAAGGCTGCTTATACTTAAACGCTGTGACTGCAATCATTAATCAGCTTGTGCAAGTTTAATATTACGAACATCATCTGCTATATTAACTGCATGCTACAAATTTGAACTGTGCCCCATGAGAGCAGTTATAATATGGATTCATATCTACATTACATTCAGCTGAATGGGACTGTGCTTTAACATTTGAATCTGCCGCCATACCAATACGTCCATGTGCTTTATAAATTTGTATGGTTTAAGTTTGGAAGTATTTATGTGATTTTATGACAAAACCTTTTATGTTAGGGTTAGGGTTAATAAAACTCAATGTTGGGACAGCGCTTTATCTTTTTTATTCTTTAGGTTCACGGCTTACACAGCCTCATTAGAAACTCCAGGTCTACACTAGGTCTACGATGTATTCTGTGAGTTTACAGAGGTGTTTAATTCTCCTGAGAGTGATTCATTTTACTTGACCTTTACCTGGAACACATACAAGCTTTTTGACATTTGGATCATCCCTTTATATTTTTTGCAGAGTTTGATATTGATATGTTGTTGTGTTTCTTTTTTGAGTATGTAATATTTATGATATATAATTATCTGCTATGTAATGTAACCATGTTCTGGCCCCATGAACCTCTGTATTTGGTTTTTAGTAGATGTTTGATTACTGTGTTGTTATGACAATGGGGCGTTTTATGTGAGCGTCATTAGCAGTCGCTCGCATGTCGGTAACGCCTGCTGGGACTGTGCACGTGGGTGGTGATGGTATATAGGGTATGTTAATTTTATGTATTGTATCCTGATGAAGTAAATCTTCGAAACGTTGATAATACACCTGCCTTGCCTGTTTGTCTATTTCCGAGTGCCGCCGTTTTATATATATATATATATATATATATATATATATATATATATACATACACACTGCTCAAAAATTAAAGGGAACACTAAAATAACACATCCTAGATCTGAATTAATGAAATATTCTTATTAAATACTTTGTTCTTTACATATTTGAATGTGCTGACAACAAAATCACACGAAAATTATCAATGGAAATCAAATTTATTAACCCATGGAGGTCTGGATTTGGAGTCACACTCAAAATTAACGTGGAAAAACACACTACAGGCTGATCCAACTTTGATGTAATGTCCTTAAAACAAGTCAAAATGAGGCTCAGTTGTGTGTGTTTTCTCCACGTGCCTGTATGACCTCCCTACAATGCCTGGACATGCTTCTGATGAGGTGGCGGATAGTCTCCTGAGGGATCTCCCAGACCTGGACTAAAGCAACTGCCAACTCCTGGACAGTCTGTGGTGCAACGTGGCGTTGGTGGATGGAGCGAGACATGATGTCCCAGATGTGCTCAATTGGATTCAGGTCTGGGGAACGGGCAGGCCAGTCCATAGCATCAATGCCTTTGTCTTGCAGGAACTGCTGACACACTCCAGCCACATGAGGTCTTGCATTAGGAGGAACCCTGGGCCAACCGCACCAGCATATGGTCTCACAAGGGGTCTGAGGATCTCATCTCTGTACCTAATAGCAGTCAGGCTACCTCTGGTGAGCACATGGAGGGCTGTGCGGCCCCCCAAAGAAAGGCCACCCCACACCATTACTGACCCACTGCCAAACCGGTCATGCTGGAGGATGTTGCAGGCAGCAGAACGTTCTCCTTGGCGTCTCCAGACTCTGTCACGTCTGTTACATGTGCTCAGTGAGAACCTGCTTTCATCTGTGAAGAGCACAGGGCGCCAGTGGCAAATTTGGCAATCTTTGTGTTCTCTGGCAATTGCCAAACGTCCTGCACGGTGTTGGGCTGTAAGCACAACCACCACCTGTGGACGTCGGGCCCTCATACCATCCTCATGGAGTATGTTTCTGATCGTTTGAGTAGACACATGCACATTTGTGGCTTGCTGGAGGTCCTCCTGTTCCTCGTTGCACAAAGGCGGAGGTAGCGGTCCTGCTGCTAGGTTGTTGCCCCCCTACGGCCTCCTCCATGTCTCCTGATGTACTGGCCTGTCTCCTGGTAGCGCCTCCATGCTCTGGACACTACGCTGACAGACACCGCAAACCTTCTTGCTGTTAGTTTCCTGGTGCTCAGAACAAGGGAGATGTTATGAAGTGAGTCCAGAGCACCAGGACGTAATGCTGAGAAAGGGGAATGGAAAGGGAATAGCCCCTGGCGCCCTATCTCCGTTGTCTCACCCGTGCTGTCAGTACACTCTTGCGAGACTATGGTTGCTTGAGCCCATGGCAGCCGCGTTTGAAGGGCGGATTACGTCTGCCCAACTTCGATGTCCCCTCAGGTCTTAATGAGAGACAAAGAGTGAACCGAGACAGGGTGATAACAAGGGGCTCTCTAACTAAACAACAAGGCCAGGGGCTACTAACAATCCTAAAACCAAATTATGTGCGGAACAACAAAAGGAAATGCTGACCACACGCCGACACAATACTTTTGTGTACCGGCGGTGACAGCATAAGCAGAACCCTCTGCAAAACACCAGTGACAGGAATAATAACGGAATACAGCGGCCTAGGCCGACGGATGCGGCAGAGCCGCTACTCACGGAACCGGTACGAATACTTGCAAACGGACAGGAACCCCCAATGCTGCCGACACAGACTCTCAGAACTGGAGGACAGGCAGAATCCCAAACGACAGACCGGTGGACACCAAGAAGCCAGAAACTCGACCAGGCATAGGCAAAGCCACAAGACTTCTGGACAGGAACGCTTCACGGCAGGACACGGGATCAGACACAGGAATCGACACAGGGACTGACACAGGAATCGACACAGGAAGCAGCTCGACAGACACTGCTACACAGGAGCTCAGGAACTGGCAGGAACAAGCTCAGAACTCAAGCAGACTGGAAACCTAGAAATATCACCAGCGTCTGTGAATTGCACTGAGCCAGCATATAACAGAGAGGCCTAATTAATAATGTCATGCAGCTGCCCTGTTGCATGACTCCAAACTGACAAGATGCAATTAGCAGCCAGGTGAGGCTGAACACATGGGAACAAGCTGCAATTACACAGACTCACCAGCGGCAGCAACCAAGAGTATTCTTAAACAGAGCAACGGGAAATCCTGGCCTGCAAGACAACTTATAAACATAAAATAGGAATGAACCACTACCTGTGGTTCATAACACTTGCCACAGCTCGCATTGATGTGCCATCCTGGATGAGCTGCACTACCTGAGCCACTTGTGTGGGTTGTAGACTCCATCTCATGCTACCACTAGAGTGAAAGCACCGCCAGCTTTCAAAAGTGACCAAAACATCAGCCAGAAAGCATAGGAGCTGAGAAGTGGTCTGTGGTCACCACCTGCAGAACAACTCCTGTATTGGGGGTGTCTTGCTAATTGCCTATAATTTCCACCTGTTGTCTATTCCATTTGCACAACAGCATGTGAATTTGATTGTCAGTCAGTGTTGCTTCCTAAGTGGACAGTTTGATTTCACAGAAGTGGGATTGACTTGGAGTTACATTGTGTTGTTTAAGTGTTCCCTTTATTTTTTTGAGCTATGTATGTGTGTGTGTGTATATATGGTGTACTGTTTTTTCTTCACTATTACCATCACTGCAAGTCCTGAGAGTGCCGCCTCTGTCCATTGTGATTATCTAGACCCGTGCTAGGGTTCATGCTTGGAGGGCACCTGGGCACCTTTGTGATTAAGCTGAGTGCCGGTGTATTCGGATAGTATATATATATGTATATATATGTATGTATGTATGTATGTATGTGTGTGTGTGTGTGTGTGTGTGTGTGTGTGTGTGTGTATATATATATAGCATCTGGAAAGTATTCCCAGTGCTTCACTTTTTCCACATTTTGTTATGTTACAGCCTTCTTCCAAAATTGAATAAATTATTTTTCCCCTCATAATTCTACACACACTATCCCATAATGACAATGTGAAAAAAGTTTTTTTTGTGATTTTTGCATATTAATTAAAAATATAAAACTAAGAAATCACATGTACATAAATATTCACAGCCTTTGCCATGAAGCTCAAATTGAGCTCAGGTACATCCTGTTTCCACTGATCATCCTTGAGATGTTCCTACAGCTTAATTGGAGTCCACCTGTGGTAAATTCAGTTGATTGGACGTGATTTGGAAAGCCACACACCTGTCTTTATAATGCCCCACACTTGACAGTGCATGTCAATACCATCCCTACAGTGAAGCATAGTGGGGGATATTTTTCAGCGGAAGGAACTGAGAGACTAGTCAGGATAGAGGGAAAGATGAATGCAGCAATATACAGAGACATCCTGGATGAAAACCTGTTCCAGAGCGGTCTTGACCTCAGACTGGGGCGACGGTTCATGTTTTCAGTTTGACAACAACCCTAAGCACACAGCCAAGAAATCAAATGAGTGGCTTCAGGAAAACTCTGTGAATATCCTTGAGAGGCCCAGCCAGAACCCAGGCTTGAATCCAATTAAACATCTCTGGAGAGATCTGAAAATGGCTGTGCACCGACGCTTGCCATCCTACCTGATGGAATTTGAGAGTTGCTGCAAAGAGAAATAAGCGCAACTGCCCATAGATAGGTGTGCCAAGCTTGTGGCATCATATTCAAAAAACTTGAGGCTGTAAATGCTGCCAAAGGTGCATCAAAGTATTGAGCAAAGGTTGTGAATACTTATGTATTATATACTGTGTACTACAGTATTCAGCGTAATGTGAATGGCATCACAAAAATGGAGACCATCTGGAAGTCATATTAATGAGATAGGAATCTAGTAGTATAGTGGATTACATGTTTCTATCAATTTGACAGCAACGAAACCTGGAATGCTCTCTGAAATAATAAAGCTGTTTATGCTAATAAAATCCCAAATTTAGTACACAATGTAACAACAAAATGAATAGTGTGAACAGGACGGCCGCGTGGCATTGTATTTTGTAGAAGGGGATTTTTTTTTTTTTATAAAGGGAAGAACGTGATTGGCCAGCCTCTCACAGATCACTGTCTACTGGCACAGCATTGTATTCAGCACTGTAGTCTTAGCGTGGAGCATTCTCCACCCAGCGGTTAAACTGTGTATTACATGGCGTGGGACATAGCCAACATCATAACGTTATTTACAACTCGCGACTCAGGAGCCAAAATCGTACGCTATGATCAGCAATGTTTGAGGACACATCTTTACGTGTGATTTCTTAGTTTTTGTTATTTTTTTAAATTTGCAAAAATCTCAAAAACTTTTTCACGTTGTCATTATGGAGTATTGTGTGTAGAATTTTGAGGGACAAAATTAATATATTCCAGTCTGGAATAAGGCTGTAACATAACAAAATGTGGAAAAAGTGAAGCTCTGTGAATACTTTCCGGATGCACTGTAAGTATTAGATTCTAGAACAGAAGGTTAAAAATGTACTTTTATTAAATCTGTCACAAAAAAGAGATTGTCTCTGTTCCTCACAAACTCTGTTAATAAAAAATAATTAAATTGCTGTAAATTCCCTATATTTTTATTTTGCTTCAAGGTAAAGGGTTGGAGTCTTTGAAAAGTTTATGTAGTAAATATTCATCCAACTCTAATTCCTAGTATATACCATATGAGAGGATAAAACTGTCTAAAAGTCCTACATGGACTAGGGTAAACATTTGATGAATCTAACTGATAAATGAACCCTTCTTATAGGGTCATTATCGTTATAGGGGGATGCCTGCAATGTTTATGATGGGGTTACCATTTCTCAAAAATTGGTTAATAATCATGTCTTTTCTTTATATGTACATGTATGCAAAATATATCCCTTATCACAAATTGAATTAATAGAATTAATAACCAATCAAGGTATTATTCCCTATATAAGAAAACACGCAGTGTCAAATCCTATGATCTCTTACTGATCAGATTATAAACCACTGGAAAGAAAAAATTGTCCAAAAACAAAGTATGGACATAGACACATGTGTGCAGTCAAATAATATAAGCCCTTATTAAGCAAATTATAAAGCACTTAAGAAAAAGAAAAAATGTTTTCATTAAAAAAAATTATATTTTCTTTAACAAAAATAGGATACAGATACATATATTTTAATATCATTTGTCTCAATATTCCAGATATACTCTTTCAATGTACAATATACAAGTAGTAGTACTCATCTTAATATGTCCTGAACCATAGAGTATAAATGTATGATACTCCTAAAGGGAAAAACATGACATAATTAGACAAATGCCCCAAAAAGTATAATTCCACATGAAATTAGAATAATGTGGCTATACATTTTATGATTCAGTCTTTCCCATAAATGTATGACATGAAACAGCGCTCAAAGAGATGACATATAACCAGAGCCGTGACTAGACTTTTTGGTGCCCTGTGCGAGAAGGAGAATTGGCACCCCCAATTTTTCCAATAAGGACATAAGTTGCATGCCTCGTGGGGAAGAGGCATAAAAAAAAATTGATCCCAGAGAAAGCTCATGCTATGATGCCCCTTCCCACATCTATATGAAAGCAGCATTACACAGAGGAACCCCTTTTAGTGGGAACCAATACAATACTATAAACAAAAGATATCTACAGTGTGCTAGAATGGACCAATGAATGATGGATTCAGCGAGAAGCTTGAACTTGGAAGTCCATTTAAAAGAACCCATTTGGTTTCTTGATGATGATATTGTTCTCCTTATGATGTAGGTATTTCAATAGGGAGAAATCCTGGAAAATACCCTCTTATTCAGGTGTAAGCTCCTTGAGTTCAAAAAAATCCACGTGAGATCAATATTCTCGCATGTATAGGTGACCAAAAGTGTACTCACTCCAGCGCAAGAGTTGGGGAGCATTACACTTTTGGTCCCATGTCAGAATATTGATCTCACATGGATGTAATTGAACTCAAGGAGCGTTGGGTGCTTTCAGTTCCCATACACCACTAGTGATATTTCCTGGATTTTTAAAGCTTGGGCTGATTCTACCAAAAAGTCTTTTGGTCATAGATCACTACAGGATAAACTTTGTCTGTAGGACCTACTGGGCAGAACACACCGAGTTTTTATTCTGAATAGATCCTTCCGGTACTTGCCCTTTAGGAGTCAGCTTTTGTAATTTTGTGATACCTACCCCTGATGAAGTCCCATAGACAAAATGCATAGGGCAGGCATGTCCAAACTGCGGCCCTCCAGCTGTTGAGAAACTACACATCCCACCATGCCCTGACACAGCTTTAGCATTCTCTGGCAGCAAAACTGTGCCAGGGAATGCTGGGATATGTAGTTTCACAACAGCTGGAGGGCCGCAGTTTGGACATGCCTAGCATAGGGTTTTTAAATCACATGTCCATTGTCCAATTATGTGAGGAGTTCCTGCCCTTTTGAGCTCACACCTAAAAAAAGAGGGTATTTTCCCGGAGAAAGATAGATAGATATACATACATAAAAATAAACCTCCCCTTTGGGGATGGAAAAGGGGGTTGACACATTCCCATCATTACCAATGCGTGGCTTACGTTGCATGAATGATAACCCCAAAACAGACAAACAGATCAAAATTTGGATTGCACCTCCAGTGGGTAGAATTTTATTAACTACAAAAATGATCCTGTCACTTTGTACCATATTTCTCACTCAGTGACTGACTGACTCATCACTAATTCTCTTATTTCCCGATAAGTTAGGAAGCTGAAATTTAACATAGGTATTCTACAGGTGGGACATAGGAAAACTAAGTAATTAAAATTTTAATAAACCTCCCCTAAGGAGATGAACAGTAAGTTGACATAATGACGTCATCACCGATGCATGGCTTGCGTTGCATGAATTATATTGCCCAAACAGACAACAGGATCAACATTTGGACTCCAGTGTGTAGAATTTAATAAACCAAAAAAATGGTCCTGTCACCTTTTACCGTATCTGCTATGGGTGTTCCTCGGGTAATGCCAAGAACCATGGTTTAATATTTACTTATATTAAGACGCCTCAAATTTACATCTCTAGAGATTTACCACATTTTTAACACTCATTTATATTTACAATCGTGAAAAACAGAAACTCTTGTGCGAAGAATGGGTAGAACAGCTAATATATATTATACACACACATTTATAGAACACAGCAAGAAAATGGATTTGGACACAAATCGTCTTTATACCACATTCATGCACTTAACTTGAGAGCTCGCTGTTATTCAGTTACAATACTCTTTATTAAATAACACATTTCAATGTACTGCCATGCCCAGTATTCAAACCTATAACCTGTTGCATTCTAGTCAAACACCCTACTCATTGAGCTATATGAGCCTGCATAAAAGCTAAGAGATTTCTAACTATATGAAGCTACCTGTACTTTGTAAAAAAAATAATCAGCTTTGCAATTAAGTAGTTCTATGTAGTGTGCAGCCACACATCTGATCCCTCACACTACATATATCTGCTCATCTGCAATGCTGATAATGTTTTCACAAATTACAGGGTAAGATTTAAATAGCATTCTCTAGCTTAGAATTCTCTAGCTTTCTATGCAAGGGCAGATACAGTAGCTCAATGAATAGAGTGCCTGCCTACAGTGCCACAGGCAAAGAGTATGTCATCATCTTGAAATGTAATAAAGGATAGTGTGACACAGGACAGTGTGACTGAATAACAAAGAGCTCTCAACTTAAGGTCATGAATGTTGTATAGGTATTAGCGATAAAAGGGACAGTCAGGAGTTGCTGGGCTTCAAAAAGGGGGAAAGCTCTAAGCGAAAGTAATTAAACAGATAATCGACAAGTGCCACCAACAGCGCCCCCTACCCTGCAGCACTATGTGTGGTGGCACACTCCACACACACCTAGTTACAGCCCTGCATATATGTATGTACCTTGGTGTTATAAACCTTGATAGGTTAAAGCACTTATTACCGTAGATGTAGTGGATCATAGTGAAAGATTATCAAGGTTGTATGCAAACTTGTTCTGTTACTACTGCCCTCCTGTGTGCCAGGGGGCAGTGAGCAAGAGGGTGAGTACACAGACTGGTCTGTCCTTGATAATAAAAGAAAGTGCTGTGAATCTGCTGTTGGGGGTTCACTGGATAGTGTCCTGTTAGGTAGATGCCATTGCAGGTTTCCGGTTATTCAGGCTATTGATGACAGGTCACATGAAATGTAAGTATGTATATAGGGATATGTAATCATAAAAACATACCCAGTAAAGATCAAATGTATTCAAATGAAAATACCAAATAGAAATATGCAAAGATACCAGTCACCCAAGGTCTCTTGCAGGACGTGTCCCTGAGGTCCGATCTGTGCACAGATAACGGACCACTTACATGAATGAAGACGTATGTTTCATAGGCAAAAGCAGAGGTAGTTTCTGGTTGCACAGAACCCCCTCCTCTTGGCCAGTGGCTCAAATTATGACAACAATAGCAATGGTCAGGGGCGGATTGGCCGTAGGGCTCACCAGGAAGATTCCTAATAGGCCAACGTGTCTGTGGGGCCTGTTTTGTGTGTTGTTATGTGGCCTCACCCTCCACATGATAGGCAGCCCACTGCACTCAGTACACTGCATTGTCCCCATTCAATCTGTTATTCCATCTCTGCAGTACAACAAGTCTGCCATCCAGTGATGCTGCCATGGCTACAAGGTATGTTATACCTCTTGTGCTGCCCATGTCAGGCCACTTCTACAAGATTTGACTAGGCCACTTTTAGTTACCAATCCGCCCCTGGTCTTTAGCAAAAGATTCAAGGACGTAATTGCGTACAACCAGGCCCTGAGGGGGGATTCCGCCCTGCTCATCAGATCCTTCCCTTTCATCATCCATTATTCCATAAATTTCACAGGCTGGTTTTCCATCCCAACCCGCCACTGACAATTGTATAGCGCTACCGCCACATCATGCAGTTTAAGGGACAGAGCAGAGCTGCTGCATATGCCCAGTGGTAGCAGTTTCTTCTACCAAGTTTGCTGTGTGTGAGATCTGAGTCCTCAATCAGTGCACTGGACCAGAAAGTAGCTATCAGAAGAAGAGACAGAAGCCTTACCATGAGGTGGGAGAATGTGTGCTTAGAAAGTACACTTGTGTCTGCCACTGGTTCTATTATGTTTGTGTATTTATTTATTATGGTATGTTTAACCTTTTCCTGACCACTAACTTATATTATTTAAAACATTTTGATACAGCCTATACTATATAGACCATCTATTGTGTTAACTATTAATACTGTATTCCATACAGTATCCAGTGTACAAAATGACCAATGTTTACATTAATGTCCAGGGTCGTTACTAGGTTGTTCTTCTGCCATTCCCCCAGACTCCCGCACTTGTTCCAATGTTCCACAGAGTAGGAGATTGTGGACTGAATTTGGAAACTCACCTCTAGAAATCCTGTGTTTGCCACTGTGTTTCACCCTTTTTGGGCTTGCTCACTTCCTGCGGATGCAAACTTGTTTTTGTAAACTGAATATTAAAGGATTACATTTCACAGACTTTCAGTTATATGAATTAATTATCACAAGTAATTGTTGGCTTGCATTTATGTGTCCTGTCAAACTATGCATTTTATTGTTGTAACTTGTACAGAATGATGATTATATAAAATCTTCACTGGGTCAAGCAGTACTAGTTTTACTTTATAGTCATGAAAACCGTGTCTGATTATTAGGTGTGATTTACCACTGCAGCGACTGAGCTTCTGCCCTGTATCAGGTCCCTTGCAGAAACAGTAAGCCACCTATTGGTATAGAATTTCTCTACCCTGGCAATATGTCCTAAACGTTTAACACCTACCACAGACCTGAACCTTGCCCATTTAACATCATACATAGTAATAAATATAGACACAGAGGCTTGTGTTTGGCAAATACATTACAAATAAACTGGAAATTGAAATCATCAAATCAAGGTGGCAACAAAAGCATTCTCCCGTCTGCTGTACTATCCAGTGATGGCACATGTTGCCGTCAGAGTTGTGTAGGCATATCTCCCACATGTTAGGTACCCCTGCTAGGGTACTGAAACAAGTCATACCGCTGTAACATGTATCTGTAGAGATGTGCCCTGTGGGCACATCAGCGGTGCTGGCTGTGGGCAGCGCTGGGGCAGCTTGTCTGTCCCCAGCGCCTGTCAGTGCGTGGCGGCGGGTGTCTGGTGCAGGGATCGGATGTTTCCCTGCACCAGGCTGTCGGCGGCGGGGAGCGGTGCGGCGGCGCTTTAAACTTGGCGCCGCTCTGGCCGCCAATCAGAAGCGCTGCCCGCGGCTTTTTGAATCCGGCGCCTCCAGCGAGCCAATCGCGGCTCGCGGGGCGCCGGCCAATCACAGAGGGGCGTGGCGAGCCAATCGGTGCTCGCCGCGTCACAGGCCCCGCCCCCCGGCGTCTGACGTCAGACGCCAGGCGGGAACAGCAGGGAGAGGAGGCCGCGCCGAAGAGCGGCGAAGATCCCGGCGGCGCGAGGAAGAAGACGTCGCGGTGGGAGCTCGGGTGGCTGCGGAAGAGGCCTGAAGACGTCCGGCGGCAGGAAGAAGATGTCCAGCGGCGGCTGGACGCGGAGAGGCGACGGCGGCGCCGCTGGCCAGATTAAAGAAGATCGCCAGAGAGGTCACCAGGGGTGGGAAGCAAAGGGCTGGCGAAGCTCCCCCCTGGTGCCTCTCCCAGCGGGTCAGGTAGGCCCTTTTCAGGTGCCCCTGTACCCGCTCCTCCCTAGACCACCGGGTGTTCGGGCATTAGGCCCGTGGGCACAGTCAGGCCCTCCCGGCCTGTGGGCAAGTAGTCGGGCCCTCCCGGCCCGTGGGGCATTTAGTCGGGCCCTCCAGGCCCGTGGCCACGAGTAGCCGGGGAACCCCCCGGCCCGGATAGTCAGGCCACAGGGCTGCGAGACAGGCGGGCATTAGGCCCGAGGGGTGAAACAGGCACTAGGCCTGGGGGCCAAATAGGGGGCATTAGGCCCTAGTGTATTTTGGCCGATTAGGGATATGATAAGGTGACCTTGGGCACAAGGCCCAGGTCACCCAACGGGCAACAAGATAGGCGGGCGCTAGGCCCGTGGGCGAAATCAGGCCTCCGGCCTGTGTGCAGCTAGGAGGCGCTAGGCCCAGTGAATACGACCCCCGAGGTGAATAAAGGTGGCACTGGGCGCTAGGCCCAGGCCACCCTGAGGTATTTAGGTAGGGAGGCCTGGGGCCCACATAAGGGAAGGTACAGGAGGTGGGTAGGCCGTGCGGCGCCCACCCCCTTTCCAGCGGGAGGGATTTAAAGGGACAGCACCGTGTGATCTTGTTATTCCGATATTGTGATGTATGTTGTTACCGTGCAGGGCAAAGTGTATGCGTTGTTTAAGTTGTGCATAGTTGTGTCGCACCACCCACATGAGCTAGTTTGAGGGCTCTGTTTATGTAGCTAGTGTAGCGGACGCACACTAGGGTAGTTCTTGGCCCTGCACGGCTGTTTCTCTTTGCCTCCTTACAGGGACCTGTAAGTGGAGAAGATCGGAGTGCAAGACTTGTGACGGTGAGTAGCATCCGTGTACGTTTGTCCCTTGTCTGTCCCCGAGCGCCGGAGTCGGGATTGCTCACGGACGTGAGAATCCTTTTCATCACACTACGTGCGAGAGCGCGAGTGTGTGAAAGCTGGGTGGCTGAGGCTTTGTGCCAGTGATGACCTTTCACCCAGCCGGTGAATGTCGCGGTCACCCCTGGGGTATCCCCTTTTCCAGTGGAAGAAGGGTTGATACCCCCTTTAAGGTAAACTATTCTCTCCTCAGCTCGGTCGTCGGTCAGCTCCGAGAGGGAATCGCCGTGTCCGGATCAGATTGAAGATTGCCAGGTCCGTTGAAGGTTCCGGTACCTGAAGGTGAGAGAGAGCGGCGCCTGGTGAGTACCGAATTTACACCTGCACGGAAGCAGGCACCACCACACCGCAGCCGCGCCTCTTACATCTTGGCGTAGTCGGCAGGATCAGAGAGACCGGATCACGGACACGATGTGGAACGCCACCAAGAAGACCTCCCTGCGGATGGCTCCGGAACAGACTCACCCACGGACGCGTGCGGACCAAAGCGACTGGGTGACGGTGTCTGGGGCAGACCTCCTGAAGATAGTGCAGCGGTCGGTCCAGCGTGGAAAAGAAGAGCGCCGGGAGAAGGGGCGCAAGAAGGCCGCTGTGACGCCCTGCAAGAGATGTCGGCAAACAGGGCACTTTGCCGACGAGTGTACGTGGCGAGAGACGTCCCCAAAGAAGGTGGTCCAGGAAGCGAACCGAAGACGTCAGCAGGGCCAAGTGAAGAAGGAGTCCGGTGTTTGCTCTGCGGAAACTACGGGCATGAGCACAACAGTTGTCCCTGGGACGAAGAGTTGAGCGAAGACGAGGTTGATCCCCGGTGTGAAAGCTGTGGAGATCCCCGACATCGGCTCCTGGAATGTCCATGGACGGAAGACAGGACGGACTACGAGGCCACGGTGAAGCAGATGACGGAGTCTCGTCAGCAACTTTGGGACCGGGTGGCTGCAGAGCCTGTGTGTGCGCTCTGCGAGGCGAGAGGACATGCGCTTCCCGATTGTCCGTGGAATGAAGACCGGATGATTGCGGATGGTCGCGCCCAGAGATGGGAGGAGGAAACCAGGGAAATGGAGCGGAAGGCCTTGCTTGAAGTTAGTTCGCAGGTGCCCATTTCCTCTGAGCCGGAACCAACGGGTGAAGATTCCCCAGTGAAGGAGGTGGACCAGGAACCCGTCTTGGAGAAGGTGGCAGTGGCCCTCCCTTGTTGGAAGTGTCGGCGACCAGGACATGCGGCCAGTGAGTGCCCCTGGGAAGATGCCGCGGACCTACTCTGTCCCAAGAAAGTGACCCCAGTAAGGCAAAATCCTTTCCCGCATAAGGCGGAGGTGGACGACTGGGAGGTGAAGAGACCACGCTGCGAAGAAAAGCGTGAAGACCCAGTGACTGAGACGTCCGGAATCTCCCCGCGATGGAACCGTCCACGTCCAGGACGTGCGGAACAGATGTGTCCTGGGTACCAAGAGATGCCAGCGGAAACGAAGGAGTACGCTGAGGAAGTAAAGAATCCAGCGGAAGCGAAGGAGTACGCTGAGGAAACAGAGGTGCCAGCGGAAAGGACTAAGTACGCTGAGGAGGAAAATAGTCCCCTAATCCAGGTATCGGTGGAGGAGGACTCGGACTACGGTGAGCTATCCGCCGACGAATCCCTCCCAGAACAGATGGAGGACGACTCTGGCATTGGAAGCGCCGACGAGAGTGACTGGCAGGATCGGGTGGAGTCATGCTCCCAGTTGAATGCCCTCCGTGAAGAGGAGGAGATAGTCCTGGAGCAAGAGCACCTGCCGGGAGTGCCGAAATGGACGGACGTACGGGGACAGGATCGTGATGCCGTGGGAGGACCCGTTCCAGAGGAAGACACAGGACCTTTGGAGATGCCCCACGAGGAAATGCGACATATGGTGGCTGTTGCCCGGGAGGAAACGGATGCCGCGGAGGATTCCGCTGTTGGGTGGTGGTCGATACCACGCCCGGAAGACAGGGACGAAGCCACAGACGATATCGGAGGTCAAGAGTGGGTGACTGTTGTCCCCGTTGAGGAAGATTCCCCATGGTGGCCAACGTCGAGCGACCGTGAGGAGATGCCACTCCCCCAGAGGATCCGCCGATGGAGGTCAGGACGTAAGAGGAACCCGGAGCTGGAGGAGGAAGGGTGTGGGGTCACGGCCGGTCCAGGCTGGGCCCTCGAACACAACCTCGCTGGAGGGACCTCGAATTCCCTGACCCGCGGACAATGGACGTCGTGGAGACCTTTGTAGGGACTACAAAGGAAAAAGGGGGGGGAAATGTAGAGATGTGCCCTGTGGGCACATCAGCGGTGCTGGCTGTGGGCAGCGCTGGGGCAGCTTGTCTGTCCCCAGCGCCTGTCAGTGCGTGGCGGCGGGTGTCTGGTGCAGGGATCGGATGTTTCCCTGCACCAGGCTGTCGGCGGCGGGGAGCGGCGCGGCGGCGCTTTAAACTTGGCGCCGCTCTGGCCGCCAATCAGAAGCGCCGCCCGCGGCTTTTTGAATCCGGCGCCTCCAGCGAGCCAATCGCGGCTCGCGGGGCGCCGGCCAATCACTGAGGGGCGCGGCGAGCCAATCGGTGCTCGCCGCGTCACAGGCCCCGCCCCCGGCGTCTGACGTCAGACGCCGGGCGGGAACAGCAGGGAGAGGAGGCCGCGCCGAAGAGCGGCGAAGATCCCGGCAGCGCGAGGAAGAAGACGTCGCGGTGGGAGCTCGGGTGGCCGCGGAAGAGGCCTGAAGACGTCCGGCGGCAGGAAGATGTCCAGCGGCGGCTGGACGCGGCGAGGCGACGGCGGCGCCGCTGGCCAGGATGGGCCAGCGGCCGAAGATTGAAGAAGATCGCCAGAGAGGTCACCAGGGGTGGGAAGCAAAGGGCTGGCGAAGCTCCCCCCTGGTGCCTCTCCCAGCGGGTCAGGTAGGCCCTTTTCAGGTGCCCCTGTACCCGCTCCTCCCTAGACCACCGGGTGTTCGGGCATTAGGCCCGTGGGCACAGTCAGGCCCTCCCGGCCTGTGGGCAAGTAGTCGGGCCCTCCCGGCCCGTGGGGCATTTAGTCGGGCCTTCCAGGCCCGTGGCCACGAGTAGCCGGGGAACCCCCCGGCCCGGATAGTCAGGCCACAGGGCTGCGAGACAGGCGGGCATTAGGCCCGAGGGGTGAAACAGGCACTGTTATGATTCCAGTACTCCTGACCGGAGGAGATCTAATGACAATGGCCAGAGTACTGGAAGGGGAATGCTGGTTACGGGAGCTAGAAAGACTAGTTGCCCCTGGCGCCCTAACTCTATTGTCTCACCCGTGCTATCGAAAATCCCTTGCGAGACTATGGTTTCTTGAGCCCCTGGCAGCCACGTTTGAAAGGCGGATTATGTCTGCCCAACTCCGGTGCCCCCCGGTCTTAGTGAGAGACAAAGGGAAATCCGAGGCAGGATGATGACAAGAGGACCTCTGACTGACAACAGGCCAGGGGCAACAAGCTAACTAACCAAACCAGAAGTATGCGCGGAAAAACCGCCAGATAAAAGGACAACCAAAATCCACTAGTCCGTTACTCCTACCCAGCACCGCTGGATACCAGAGTGGATCTGTGGGAGCGGAATCCTCCGCAAAAGCTCTGAAACACAAATAATAAATAATAATAAAGCGGCCAAGCCGCAACACACGGCTACGCCGTGACTCACGAACACCACTGGATGTTTAAAGGTGCTCAGTCAGGACTCCAGGAACAGATGACGACTTCCGAGTACAGGACAACTGAGGACAGGAACGACCGGGTACAGCAGGACTGGAAACACTCTCAGCAAACAGATACAGCATGCAGGAAGCTATTACCGGCGTCTGTGAGAAGCCCTGGAAGTGTACTTAACAGGGAGTCCTCCAATCAGCTGTTCAGAGGCTGATTGGATTAAATGCCGTGCAGCTGCCTTGCTGCACGGCCAGGAAACAGGTGCCCTATTAATTTAAATGGACCCAGCAACGGGGAACGCGGTCCGCCAGTGGCGTCCCCGTTGCTAGGGTCCGTGCGGCTCCGTGCGCCCGGCGTCTAGCGTTGCCAGGGAGCCGGCGGCTGTACGCGCACGGCGTCCCTGGTTGCTAGGCGCCGGGCCGCACCGACGAGCGGACCCCGGCGCCTAACAGGCACTAGGCCTGGGGGCCAAATAGGGGGCATTAGGCCCTAGTGTATTTTGGCCGATTAGGGATATGATAAGTAGAGATGAGCGCCGGAAATTTTTCGGGTTTTGGTTTTGGGTTCGGTTCCGCGGCCGTGTTTTGGGTTCGACCGCGTTTTGGCAAAACCTCACCGAATTTTTTTTGTCGAATTCGGGTGTGTTTTGGATTTGGGTGTTTTTTTTAAAAAACACTAAAAAACAGCTTAAATCATAGAATTTGGGGGTCATTTTGATCCCAAAGTATTATTAACCTCAAAAACCATAATTTACACTCATTTTCAGTCTATTCTGAATACCTCACACCTCGCAATATTATTTTTAGTCCTAAAATTTGCACCTAGGTCGCTGGATGACTAAGCTAAGCGACCCTAGTGGCCGACACAAACACCGGGCCCATCTAGGAGTGGCACTGCAGTGTCACGCAGGATGTCCCTTCCAAAAAACCCTCCCCAAACAGCACATGACGCAAAGAAAAAAAGAGGCGCAATGAGGTAGCTGTGTGAGTAAGATAAGCGACCCTAGTGGCCGACACAAACACCGGGCCCATCTAGGAGTGTCACTGCAGTGTCACGCAGGATGTCCCTTCCAAAAAACCCTCCCCAAACAGCACATGACGCAAAGAAAAAAAGAGGCGCAATGAGGTAGCTGTGTGAGTAAGATAAGCGACCCTAGTGGCCGACACAAACACCGGGCCCATCTAGGAGTGTCACTGCAGTGTCACGCAGGATGTCCCTTCCAAAAAACCCTCCCCAAACAGCACATGACGCAAAGAAAAAAAGAGACGCAATGAGGTAGCTGTGTGAGTAAGATAAGCGACCCTAGTGGCCGACACAAACACCGGGCCCATCTAGGAGTGTCACTGCAGTGTCACGCAGGATGTCCCTTCCAAAAAACCCTCCCCAAACAGCACATGACGCAAAGAAAAAAAGAGGCGCAATGAGGTAGCTGTGTGAGTAAGATAAGCGACCCTAGTGGCCGACACAAACACCGGGCCCATCTAGGAGTGTCACTGCAGTGTCACGCAGGATGTCCCTTCCAAAAAACCCTCCCCAAACAGCACATGACGCAAAGAAAAAAAGAGGCGCAATGAGGTAGCTGTGTGAGTAAGATAAGCGACCCTAGTGGCCGACACAAACACCGGGCCCATCTAGGAGTGTCACTGCAGTGTCACGCAGGATGTCCCTTCCAAAAAACCCTCCCCAAACAGCACATGACGCAAAGAAAAAAAGAGGCGCAATGAGGTAGCTGTGTGAGTAAGATAAGCGACCCTAGTGGCCGACACAAACACCGGGCCCATCTAGGAGTGGCACTGCAGTGTCACGCAGGATGTCCCTTCCAAAAAACCCTCCCCAAACAGCACATGACGCAAAGAAAAAAAGAGGCTCAATGAGGTAGCTGTGTGAGTAAGATAAGCGACCCTAGTGGCCGACACAAACACCGGGCCCATCTAGGAGTGGCACTGCAGTGTCACGCAGGATGTCCCTTCCAAAAAACCCTCCCCAAACAGCACATGACGCAAAGAAAAATTAAAGAAAAAAGAGGTGCAAGATGGAATTGTCCTTGGGCCCTCCCACCCACCCTTATGTTGTATAAACAGGACATGCACACTTTAACGTGGTGCCTGTACGCCGAAAGTGTCCCGCAATTCTTCTGGCCACCGACAGCATCTCTTGCACGCCCCTGTCGTTTTTTAAAAAATTCTGCACCACCAAATTCAAGGTATGTGCAAAACATGGGACGTGCTGGAATTTGCCCATATTTAATGCACACACAATATTGCTGGCGTTGTCCGATGCCACAAATCCACAGGAGAGTCCAATTGGGGTAAGCCATTCCGCGATGATCTTCCTCAGTTGCCGTAAGAGGTTTTCAGCTGTGTGCGTATTCTGGAAAGCGGTGATACAAAGCGTAGCCTGCCTAGGAAAGAGTTGGCGTTTGCGAGATGCTGCTACTGGTGCCGCCGCTGCTGTTCTTGCGGCGGGAGTCCATACATCTACCCAGTGGGCTGTCACAGTCATATAGTCCTGACCCTGCCCTGCTCCACTTGTCCACATGTCCGTGGTTAAGTGGACATTGGGTACAACTGCATTTTTTAGGACACTGGTGAGTCTTTTTCTGACGTCCGTGTACATTCTCGGTATCGCCTGCCTAGAGAAGTGGAACCTAGATGGTATTTGGTAACGGGGGCACACTGCCTCAATAAATTGTCTAGTTCCCTGTGAACTAACGGCGGATACCGGACGCACGTCTAACACCAACATAGTTGTCAAGGCCTCAGTTATCCGCTTTGCAGCAGGATGACTGCTGTGATATTTCATCTTCCTCGCAAAGGACTGTTGGACAGTCAATTGCTTACTCCCAGCAGCAACAACAGCAGCGCCAGCAGCAGTAGGCGTTACACGCAAGGATGCATCGGAGGAATCCCAGGCAGGAGAGGACTCGTCAGAATTGCCAGTGACATGGTCTGCAGGACTATTGGCATTCCTGGGGAAGGAGGAAATTGACACTGAGGGAGTTGGTGGGGTGGTTTGCGTGAGCTTGGTTACAAGAGGAAGGGATTTACTGGTCAGTGGACTGCTTCCGCTGTCGCCCAAAGTTTTTGAACTTGTCACTGACTTATTATGAATGCGCTGCAGGTGACGTATAAGGGAGGATGTTCCGAGGTGGTTAACGTCCTTACCCCTACTTATTACAGCTTGACAAAGGCAACACACGGCTTGACACCTGTTGTCCGCTTTTCTGTTGAAATACCTCCACACTGAAGAACTGATTTTTTTGGTATTTTCACCAGGCATGTCAACGGCCATATTCCTCCCACGGACAACAGGTGTCTCCCCGGGTGCCTGACTTAAACAAACCACCTCACCATCAGAATCCTCCTGGTCAATTTCCTCCCCAGCACCAGCAACACCCATATCCTCCTCATCCTGGTGTACTTCAACACTGACATCTTCAATCTGACTATCAGGAACTGGACTGCGGGTGCTCCTTCCAGCACTTGCAGGGGGCGTGCAAATGGTGGAAGGCGCATGCTCTTTACGTCCAGTGTTGGGAAGGTCAGGCATCGCAACCGACACAATTGGACTCTCCTTGTGGATTTGGGATTTCGAAGAACGCACAGTTCTTTGCGGTGCTTTTGCCAGCTTGAGTCTTTTCAGTTTTCTAGCGAGAGGCTGAGTGCTTCCATCCTCATGTGAAGCTGAACCACTAGCCATGAACATAGGCCAGGGCCTCAGCCGTTCCTTGCCACTCCGTGTGGTAAATGGCATATTGGCAAGTTTACGCTTCTCCTCCGACAATTTTATTTTAGGTTTTGGAGTCCTTTTTTTACTGATATTTGGTGTTTTGGATTTGACATGCTCTGTACTATGACATTGGGCATCGGCTTGGCAGACGACGTTGCTGGCATTTCATCATCTCGGCCATGACTAGTGGCAGCAGCTTCAGCACGAGGTGGAAGTGGATCTTGATCTTTCCCTAATTTTGGAACCTCAACATTTTTGTTCTCCATATTTTAATAGGCACAACTAAAAGGCACCTCAGGTAAACAATGGAGATGGATGGATACTAGTATACTTATGGATGGACTGCCGAGTGCCGACACAGAGGTAGCTACAGCCGTGGACTACCGTACTGTACTGTGTCTGCTGCTAATATAGACTGGATGATAATGAGATGTAGTATGTATGTATAAAGAAGAAAAAAAAAAACCACGGGTAGGTGGTATACAATTATGGATGGACTGCCGAGTGCCGACACAGAGGTAGCTACAGCCGTGAACTACCGTACTGTGTCTGCTGCTAATATAGACTGGTTGATAATGAGATGTAGTATGTATAAAGAAGAAAGAAAAAAAAAACCACGGGTAGGTGGTATACAATTATGGATGGACTGCCGAGTGCCGACACAGAGGTAGCTACAGCCGTGGACTACCGTACTGTACTGTGTCTGCTGCTAATATAGACTGGATGATAATGAGATGTAGTATGTATGTATAAAGAAGAAAAAAAAAAACCACGGGTAGGTGGTATACAATTATGGATGGACTGCCGAGTGCCGACACAGAGGTAGCTACAGCCGTGAACTACCGTACTGTGTCTGCTGCTAATATAGACTGGTTGATAATGAGATGTAGTATGTATAAAGAAGAAAGAAAAAAAAAACCACGGGTAGGTGGTATACAATTATGGATGGACTGCCGAGTGCCGACACAGAGGTAGCTACAGCCGTGGACTACCGTACTGTACTGTGTCTGCTGCTAATATAGACTGGATGATAATGAGATGTAGTATGTATAAAGAAGAAAGAAAAAAAAACCACGGGTAGGTGGTATACAATTATGGATGGACTGCCGAGTGCCGACACAGAGGTAGCTACAGCCGTGGACTACCGTACTGTACTGTGTCTGCTGCTAATATAGACTGGATGATAATGAGATGTAGTATGTATAAAGAAGAAAGAAAAAAAAACCACGGGTAGGTGGTATACAATTATGGATGGACTGCCGAGTGCCGACACAGAGGTAGCTACAGCCGTGGACTACCGTACTGTACTGTGTCTGCTGCTAATATAGACTGGATGATAATGAGATGTAGTATGTATAAAGAAGAAAGAAAAAAAAAAACACGGGTAGGTGGTATACAATTATGGATGGACTGCCGAGTGCCGACACAGAGGTAGCTACAGCCGTGGACTACCGTACTGTACTGTGTCTGCTGCTAATATAGACTGGTTGATAATGAGATGTAGTATGTATAAAGAAGAAAGAAAAAAAAACCACGGGTAGGTGGTATACAATTATGGATGGACTGCCGAGTGCCGACACAGAGGTAGCTACAGCCGTGGACTACCGTACTGTACTGTGTCTGCTGCTAATATAGACTGGATGATAATGAGATGTAGTATGTATAAAGAAGAAAGAAAAAAAAAACCACGGGTAGGTGGTATACAATTATGGATGGACTGCCGAGTGCCGACACAGAGGTAGCTACAGCCGTGGACTACCGTACTGTACTGTGTCTGCTGCTAATATAGACTGGATGATAATGAGATGTAGTATGTATGTATAAAGAAGAAAGAAAAAAAAAACCACGGGTAGGTGGTATACAATTATGGATGGACTGCCGAGTGCCGACACAGAGGTAGCTACAGCCGTGAACTACCGTAGTGTGTCTGCTGCTAATATAGACTGGTTGATAATGAGATGTAGTATGTATAAAGAAGAAAGAAAAAAAAAACACGGGTAGGTGGTATACAATTATGGATGGACTGCCGAGTGCCGACACAGAGGTAGCTACAGCCGTGGACTACCGTACTGTACTGTGTCTGCTGCTAATATAGACTGGATGATAATGAGATGTAGTATGTATAAAGAAGAAAGAAAAAAAAAACCACGGGTAGGTGGTATACAATTATGGATGGACTGCCGAGTGCCGACACAGAGGTAGCTACAGCCGTGAACTACCGTACTGTGTCTGCTGCTAGTAGACTGGATGATAAATAATGATATAAAAAATATATATATATCACTACTGCAGCCGGACAGGTATATATTATATAATGACGGACCTGCTGGAGTGGACACTGTCTGTCAGCAGAATGAGTTTTTTAATTTTTATAGAATAAAAAAACACCACACAAGTCACACGACGAGTGTACTTTTTCAGGCAGACATTCAATCACAATATACTATACTGGTGGTCAGTGTGGTCAGGTCACTGGTCACAGTGGTCAGTGGTCAGTCACACTGGCAGTGGCACTCTGGCAGCAAAAGTGTGCACTGTTTAATATGTACTCCTGGCTCCTGCTATAACCTATAACTGCTCCCCAGTCTCCCCCACAATTAAGCTGTGTGAGCACAGTCAGATATTATACATAGATGATGCAGCACACTGGGCTGAGCACAGATATGGTATGTGAGTGTGACTGAGTCACTGTGTATCGTTTTTTTCAGGCAGAGAACAAGAACAGAACGGATTATTAAATAATAATAAATTATAAAACTGCACTGGTGGTCAGGTCACTGGTCATCAGTCACTAGTATAACTCCTCCTAAGCTCCAGTAAGTAAATGAAGTGTCTCACTCTCACTCTCCTATCTATTTTAATTTCTAAACGGAGAGGACGCCAGCCACGTCCTCTCCCTATCAATCTCAATGCACGTGTGAAAATGGCCGCGACGCGCGGCTCCTTATATAGAATCCGAGTCTCGCGATAGAATCCGAGCCTCGCGAGAATCCGACAGCGTGATGATGACGTTCGGGCGCGCTCGGGTTAACCGAGCAAGGCGGGAAGATCCGAGTCGCTCGGACCCGTGTAAAAAAACATGAAGTTCGGGCGGGTTCGGATTCAGAGAAACCGAACCCGCTCATCTCTAATGATAAGGTGACCTTGGGCACAAGGCCCAGGTCACCCAACGGGCAACAAGTTAGGCGGGCGCTAGGCCCGTGGGCGAAATCAGGCCTCCGGCCTGTGTGCAGCTAGGGGGCGCTAGGCCCAGTGAATACGACCCCCGAGGTGAATAAAGGTGGCACTGGGCGCTAGGCCCAGGCCACCCTGAGGTATTTAGGTAGGCAGGCCTGGGGCCCACATAAGGGAAGGTACAGGAGGTGGGTAGGCCGTGCGGCGCCCACCCCCTTTCCAGCGGGAGGGATTTAAAGGGACAGCACCGTGTGATCTTGTATTCCGATATTGTGATGTATGTTGTTACCGTGCAGGGCAAAGTGTATGCGTTGTTTAAGTTGTGCATAGTTGTGTCGCACCACCCACACGAGCTAGTTTGAGGGCTCTGTTTATGTAGCTAGTGTAGCGGACGCACACTAGGGTAGTTCTTGGCCCTGCACGGCTGTTTCTCTTTGCCTCCTTACAGGGACCTGTAAGTGGAGAAGATCGGAGTGCAAGACTTGTGACGGTGAGTAGCATCCGTGTACGTTTGTCCCTTGTCTGTCCCCGAGCGCCGGAGTCGGGATTACTCACGGACGTGAGAATCCTTTTCATCACACTACGTGCGAGAGCGCGAGTGTGTGAAAGCTGGGTGGCTGAGGCTTTGTGCCAGTGATGACCTTTCACCCAGCCGGTGAAGGTCGCGGTCACCCCTGGGGTATCCCCTTTTCCATTGGAAGAAGGGTTGATACCCCCTTTAAGGTAAACTATTCTCTCCTCAGCTCGGTCGTCGGTCAGCTCCGAGAGGGAATCGCCGTGTCCGGATCCGATTGAAGATTGCCAGGTCCGTTGAAGGTTCCGGTACCTGAAGGTGAGAGAGAGCGGCGCCTGGTGAGTACCGAATTTACACCTGCACGGCAGCAGGCACCACCACACCGCAGCCGCGCCTCTTACATCTCTACACACGATTATGCTTTTCCAATAATCACACGATCACTAAAGAAACAGTCAAACGATGAGACGGGTGGGTCAGAAACGATTGCCCAGAGAACACGAAGGGAAGTGCACTCATCTGACTTATACTATGCCGGACAAAAGTCCTCCTGGTGCTTTGTATTTTACGGTGCTTTGGGGTTTATTCATAAAGCAGAGAAAAGCCCTGTTTTGCTGGAAACTGGGCTTTTCTCTGCTTTGGGCTATTCACAGAGCGGGTTACCATGGAGAAGTACCTGGCTTCTCCAGCAGCACCCCCACTCCGTGCCTGAATTGCATCACCATACTGATTGTATTAAATAAATGATTTTCAAGACAAAATCCATATACCAGAGATCCACCTTCACAGTCCATCACTTCATGTTCCTGAGTGAACTGTTGTGGAATTCTAAATAATAACTATGGAGAGAACATCTAAACTCTGCACTTTAGAAGGATCCTAGGCTACAATGTTGGGAAATAATAGCACATCATAGGTGAGAAAAGTACATATTTAAACAGATCCTACTATGCTAAACAGTAAGATCTGACATACAGCCATGGTCAAAGGTTTTGAGAATGACAACAGTATTAGTTTTCACAAAGTTTGCTGTTTCATTGTTTTTAGACCTTTTTGTCAGATGTTACTATGGTATACTTAAGTAAAATAACAAGCATTTCAAGTGTCAAGGGCTTTTATTGACAATTACATTCATTTTATGTAAAGAATCAATATTTGCAGTGTTGATCCTTCTTTTTCAAGACCTCTGTTATTCACCCTGGCATGCTGACAATCAACTTCTGAGCCACATACTAATGGCCGTCCATTCTTGCCTAATCAATGCTTGGAGTTTCTCAGAAATTGTGGGTTTTTTTTATTTGTCCACCCGCCTCTTGAGGAGTGACCACAAGTTCTTAATGGGATTAAGGTCTGAGAAGTTTCCTGGCCATGGACTCAAAATTTTTATGTTTTGTTCCCCGAGCCACTTAGTTATCACTTTTGCCTTATGGCAATGTGCTCTATCATGCTGGAAAATGCATTGTTCATCACCAAACTATTCTTGGATGGTTAGGAGAAGTTGCTCTTGGAGGATGTTTTGGTATCATTCTTTATTCATGGCTGTGTTCTTAGGCAAAATTGTGAGTAAGCCCACTCCTTAGCTGAGAAGCAACCCCATACATGAATGGTCTCAGAATGCTTTACTGTTGGCATGACACAGGACTGATGGTAGCACTCACCTTTCCTTCTCCGAATAAGCATTTTTCTCTTATGTCCTAGAGGATGCTGGGGTCCATATTAGTACCATGGGGTATAGAAGGGTCCACCAGGATCCATTGGCACTTTAAGAGTTTAACACTGTGGGTCGGCTACTCCCTCTATGCCCCTCCTACCAGACTCAATTTAGAAAATGTGCCCGGAGGAGCTGGTCACAGCTAGGGGAGCTCTACAGAGCTGTCTTAGTAAAAGTTTATTTTAGAGATTTTTATTTTACAGGGAGGCTGTTGGCAACAGCTTCCCTGCATCGAGGGACTGAGGGGGGGGGGGGGGGCAGTGTCCGCCCTGCGGGGTCTGAGCCACTGTCTCTGCTGACTGGACACTGAGCTCCAGTGGGGATAGATCGCTCCCCGCCGCAAGTGATCGCTCACCCCAGCAGCATGCCGCCATCCCCTTGCAGAGCTGAAGTTTGTGGCGAGTGAGTCACCGACCCACCTAGCAAGCAGGGGGTCGGAGTAAAGATGGCAGCATCAGGGTAGGAGCGCAGTACTGACTGCGCTCCAGGGGCTCAGCGGTACTTAGGTGCTGCACTGTGAGGGGCGCCCTAAGCCGGCGCCTTAAACCTACACTGACCAGAAAGCCTGTCGGGGTCTGCTAATCTCAGTCAGCACTAAATCCTAAAACCAGTATAATCTTGGAAGAGCGAGAAGACAGCGCCGTTAAGGGGGCGGAGCTTCTCAGAGCGGACCCAGCAGCGTTCAGCTCCATTTTACTGCCTGCAGACACGCTGCCAGTGGAAGAGCAGTCCCTCCAGAGCACCTCCAGCTATCTGTACGGTACAGTGGCGGAACTGTGGGAGGCAGTGGAGTCGGCTGCCGCCGGGCTCCTGACCGCAAGGGGGCACATCTCCTCCACTGTCTCCCGCTGCCTGAGGACCACGCTGCTATTGCAGACGGAGGAGCTGTGTCAGTGACACGGAAGCTGCCTCCTGTATATACAGAGAGCTGGCACTGGCTGCAGCTAGGTGGAGCTCCAGAGCACAGCTCCTCCCGGGCCCTTCTAGTTAAGTAAGCCAGCTGAGTGAAGCTTTCTGCTCCTCTGTGCTCTGTCAGCCTGATGATAGCCAAAGGTAGGCACTGTGTGGGGGGTGGGGGATAGGTGTATTTGGGGGGAAGCACTGTGTTTTGTGTGTGCTTGTTTTTAAGTGAGGTGTGTGTGTGTGTGTGTTTTTAAGGAAAGTTGTGCGTTCAAGTAAAAGAGGCATGTGTGTGAGAGGCATGTGTGAGTGATGTGTGTGTCTGTGTGTGTAAGTGAGTAGCGTGTGTGAGAGGCGTGTGTGTGTGTGTGTGTAAGTGAGTGGCATGTGTGTGTGTGTGTGTGTGTTTGTTTGTGTAAGTGAGAGGCATGTGTGTGTGTGTGTGTGTGTGTGTGTGTGTGTGTGTGTGTGTGTGTAAGTGAGAGGCATGTGTATGTAAGTGAGAGGCATGTGTGTGTGTAAGTGAGAGGCATGCGTATGTAAGTGAGAGGCATTTGTGTGTGAAAGGCATGTGTGTGTGTAAGTGAGAGACACGTGTGTGAGAGGTGTGTGTGTGTATAAGTGAGAGGTATGTGTGTGACAGGAAAGGATTAAAGGAGGCATTTGAGCATTTCTACAGGACTATGTACAGAGCACACACCTGGTCTGGGCACACGCTACCTTATAAATATATGGAGGGGTGTACGTTCTGAATGTGTGTGTGGGTGTGAGAGGCATGTGTGTGTGTGTAAGTGAAAGGCATGTGTATGTGTTTAAGTGAAAGTGACGTGAGTGTGTTTTTAAGCGAAGGAGGCATGTGTGTGTGTGTAAGCGCGTGTGTGTTTTTAAGTGAAGGAGGCATGTGTGTGTGTGAAAGCGGAGTGTGTGTTTAAGTGAAAGAGACGTGTGTGTGTGTGTGTGTGTGTGTGTGTGTGTGTGTGTTTAAGTGAATGAGGCGTTTGTGTTTTTTTTTTAATATATATCTAGTGTTCACGCTAGGTGTCTTTCACAGGGCGCTGCGCCCTGCCCCTTTTTTAGACAGCCGAATCCTGGCCTGACAGTTTTTGTGCACCCTGCCGCCCCGCCGTTTGCTGCCTGCCGGACCCCGCCACGCCGCCGGACCCAGCCGTGCGCCGCCGGACCCGGTAAGCACATGAGAGTCCCCCTGGGCTAAATTAACCTTGTAAGTATTTTGCAGCTGTAAACTTCAATCTCAGTGCTCTCTACCTGGTGCAATGTGCCTCAGTGCTCTCTGTCTGGTGCAATGTGCCTCAGTGCTCTCTACCTGGTGCAGTGTGCCTCAGTGCTCTCTACCTGGTGCAGTGTGCCTCAGTGCTCTCTACCTGGTGCAGTGTGCCTCAGTGCTCTCTACCTGGTGCAGTGTGCCTCAGTGCTCTCTACCTGGTGCAGTGTGCCTCAGTGCTCTCTACCTGGTGCAGTGTGCCTCAGTGCTCTCTACCTGGTGCAGTGTGCCTCAGTGCTCTCTACCTGGTGCAGTGTGCTTCAGTGCTCTCTACCTGGTGCAGTGTGCCTCAGTGCGCTCTACCTGGTGCAGTGTGCCTCAGTGCTCTCTACCTGGTGCAGTGTGCCTCAGTGCTCTCTACCTGGTGCAGTGTGCCTCAGTGCTCTGCCTGGCGCAATGTGTATAACGTGCTCTATCTGGCGCAATATGTATAACGTGCTCTACCTGTCTCAGTGTGTATAGGAGGTTCTACCTGGTGCAATGTGTATTAGGTGCACTACCGTGTGGTGTAATGTGAATTGCCACTATTATGTGGCCACGCCCCTTCCCCATGAAACAACGCCCCTAGATTTTTGCGGCGCGCCTTTGGCGCGCACTGTCCATGTTTTGGCCTATAGGAATGGGAGCACCAAGCATTATAGTATGTACCTAAGTTTGCCCATCTAACTTAAAAATGTGCCCTCCCGAATGGAAAAATGTGCCCTCCCCGTGATCAGCACCCTGCCCTAAAAAAATCCTAGAGTGAACACTAATTATATCGGCACACCGCTGCGCCAAAGCATCTCCATCGAGACCTGCTGGCGGGTGAGGGAGCACTGTAGGTGTACTATAATGGTATGCTGGTGTCTGTTTTATTGTAATGACTGACTTGGAGTGCGTCCACTTTGTATGTGTATCTATATTACTATTGGGAAAGGTACCTGAGCACGCTGCTACTGTTCACCCTTAGTGCCGGATAGCTACATATGGTATGTGTGTGTATATGTAGGGGGGCACCAACATTTATCATGTCTCCGGGCGACTGGGACGAACTTACGCCACTGGTACGGTACCAGGGGGTTGTAGAAGGGAGGGGAGTCTGTGTAAGACTGTGTCACCTATTAAAAGACACAGTCAGCACTGGTTAAGGGTCTCCCTATACCTATGTAGCGCTGTGTGTGGGTTAACTCCAATCTCTGTGTCTCTCTGCCATTCTTGGGGGGAAAACTCTGTCTGCCGTGTACCCTGTGTGTATGTGGGATGTACAAGAAAACATGTCTAAAGACTCTGTGTCATATGCTGCAGAGGATTTATCTTCTCAGGAAGATCCCATCCCATGTAATCAGGATTGCACTGTTGTAGCGCAGATCCCAACTAGAGAACCGGAGTGGTTAGCCTCTCTTAGTGGGGCTATTTCTCAGATTTCTGAAAGGGCTGCAAGGACTGAGCATGCAACTCAGGTATTGCAGTCAATACAAAACAAGATGTGTGAATTCTGGCGCACTATAGTATCAGCCCAATCTTAATCCTCTAATGATCTGCCCAAAATCAGATCACACATACAAATACGAATAAAAAACACAATGAAGATAGATCAAAGACGCTACTAACAACTAGAGAACACTTGAATCAGAAAGAAAAATTAGAAATTAAATAGAACATGAGTATACATCGCCTGGATACTTCCGAGTCCCGTGTCAAACGTTAATTATCCTTAAGCTATTCCAAAAACTTCCAAATGTTCAGAATCAGCTTTATTGGCCAGGTATACTTGCGTATACTAGGAATTTGTCTTCGGTTTGCTATACAACAGCCAAGTAGGTAACCGATAAGCAGGTGGGGGGGAAGTAAAGTCACACAGATAGGTATACCGTAGGGACACAAGTTAGTTACATGTACGTCTAGTCAGTCAATGTTCAGGAGTTCAGCAGGCGGACCACTTGGGGAAAGAAACTTTTGAGGCTTCTGGTGGACCTGGCAGGGACGGCCCTGTAACGCCTGCCTGAAGGAAGCAAGTTAAACATGCTGTGGCCGGGGTGTAGCTGGTCTTTTACTATCTTCATTGCCCGCTTTTTAGCTCTGGACAGGTACAGGTCCTGGACTGAGGGAAGGTCGGCCCCGATGATCTTCTCTGCGGTTCTGACCACCTTTTGGAGCCTGCATCTGTCCCTCGTGCTGGCGGAGCTGTACCATATGAGTATCGAGGAGCACAGTACCGACTCTACAATCGCGGAGTAGAAGAGGAGCAAAAGCTTTTGTGGGATGTAGAACTTCCTTAGGTGCCTGAGGAAGAACAACCTCTGCTGTGCTTTCCCAACAATGGCGTCAGCGTTGGACCCCCATTTAAGGTCCCGGGAGATTGTGGTCCCTAGAAACTTGAAGGAGTCCACTAGCGATACCACACTGTTAGCAATCATTAGCGGAGGTGCACTAGATGACTTCTTCCTGAAGTCCACTATCATCTCGACAGTTTTGAGGGGGTTGAGCCCAAGGTTGTTGTGGATGCACCACTGGGCCAACCGGTCTACTTCTCATCTATAGGCCGATTTGTCCCCGTCCTTGATGAGGCCGATGAGGCCTGTGTCATCGGCAAATTTGATGATCTTTACTGATTGCGCCTCTGAGGAACAGTCATTTGTGTACAGGGAGAATAGCAGGGGTGAGAGGACACAGCCCTGAGGGGCCCCTGTACTAATGGACTGCGCTTGAGAGGTGAATTCCCCCGCTTTCACCACCTGTGTACTATCTGTCAGGAAGTATACTATCCAGGAACAGGTAGCTTCTGGGACCCCTAGGCGAAGTAATTTGGGGTAAAGGATGCTGGGGACGATTGTATTGAAGGCCGAGCTGAAATCGACAAACAGGACCCTCGCGTAGGTACCGGGAATGTCTAGGTGCTGTAGAATGTAGTGCAGGCCCAGGTTGACTGCATTCTCGACACACCGATTTGATCGATAGGTGAAATGCAGGGGGTCCAGTTGGGGTTCAGTCACAGTTTTCAGGTGATTCAAAACCAGACACTCGAACGTTTTCATGACCACAGACGTCAGTGCTATCGGCCTGTAGTCGTTCAGGTTCGTGATAGAGGGTTTCTTGGGGCCCGGGACGATAGTAGACCTTTTGAGGCAGGAAGGGACTTTCTGTAGCTCCAGCGATTTGTTGAAGATCTTGGTGAATATGGGGGTGAGCTGACCCGCACATGCTCTTAGGGCAGATGGTGACACTCCGTCAGAACCCGGAGCTTTCCTGAGTTTGGCTCTTTTGAACAATGCCTCCACCTCTTCTTGGGCAATTTGCAGTGCCTGGGGTTGGCCGTCGGTGTTCGGGGCATCGTAGAGGTGATTGGGTTGCAGGGGACTTCTTTTGTGAACCTGCAATAGAAGTGGTTCAGTTCATCTGCAAGGTCTTGGTGCATGGTGGTGGACTTCGATGTTTTCCTATAACTGGTTATGGATTGCATTCATTTCCATACAGATACGGGGTTATTGGTGGAGAGATCGTTTGTCAGCTTGTCCGAGAACCGCTTTTGTGCTATCCTGATTCCTTTAGTCAGAGAGTTCCTAGTACGGTTGTATAGTGCTCTGTCACCGCTGCTATAGGCCTCCTCTTTAGCTCGACGAAGTTGCCTGAGCTGGGCATTGAACCAGGGCTTGTTGTTGTAAATGCGGTAAGTCTTGGTATGTACACACATGTCCTCACAGTAGCTGATGTAGGATGTGACAGTGTCTGTCAGGTCATTCAGGTCGAGGCTTCGAAGACCCCCCATTCCATGCAGTCAAAGCAGGCCTGGAGCTTCATCTTGGCCTCATTGGTCCATTTCTTAACAGTCTTGACGACAGGCTTAACCGCTCTCAGCTTCTGTGTATAGGTGGGGAGTAGGTGGATGAGGCAGTGGTCAGATAGGCCGAGTGCAGCACGTGGGATAGACCGGAAGGCAGACTTGAGGGTAGTGTAGCAGTGATCAAGGGTGCGCCCTTCTCTAGTGGGACATGTGACTTGTTGTTTGTACTTAGGTAGCTCCTTGCTTAGGTTAGTTCTGTTGAAGTTGCCCAGTACTATAAGCAGAGAGTCTGGGTGTTTTTGTTCTATGTCGGATATGCATACGGCCAGGTGGTGCAGGGCTTCGTTCGCGCAGGCGAGGGGGGGGGTGTACACTCCCACAAGGACAATTGAGGAAAATTCCCAGGGGGAATAGAAGGGGTTGCAGTTGATACTCAGCATCTCCAGGTGAGGACTACATGATTTGCCTATGATTGTGACATTGGTGCATCATCCGTCGTTGATGTAGAAGTACATGCCATCACCCTTCGTTTTTCCTGAGAGAACCTTGGAGCGATCGGCCCTGAAGAGACTGAAGCCCGGCAGGGACATCGGGTTGTCAGCAATATGGTCGTCCAGCCACGTCTCCGTAAAGCAGAGGACGGATGACCCTGTAATGCCTGACCCTGCGCTGCCCAGATGGAAGGACAATTCGTTGAACTTGTTTGCCAGTGAACGCACATTCGAAAGCAGTATTGCGGGAAGTGCAGACCGTGCCCTCGCCGCCTCACTAGGGCGCCTGCGCGACAGCCTCTCCTCTGAGCCCAGGTCCTTCTACTAGGGCCGACATGAGGGCCTCCGTCATTCTCTTTCCAGGGCCGGCGATCCACCCACCAGTCGCCACCCAGGCTGCGGGGGCGCGGCCGCTCAGTCATCCACTTCGGTGTCCACGATATCTGCATCCTTGCCACACAGGGCAGCAAGGGCAGCGAGGCTGCAAGGGCCGCTGATCCGCCCGCCGACGGGCCCAAACGTGTGGTAAGCACCTCGGGAGCGCTCCAACTTAGGAGTGCTTCCCTGCTGTATTTGGTCACCGGTGGGGTAGACAAGGGCAGGGGAAAACAGGTATTTTGGCTGAGCTGCGTAGCTCAGAGGCAGCCATCTGCGGCGCCATCTTAGATTGTAATCGCTATAATTGTTGTTGCTGTAACCTATTGCTGCTCCTTAATACAATGGGTATATTTGAAACAAGTGATACTGTAAATAAAATAACTGCTTTTTCTTTTACTGAATTAGTCAAAAGCAGGCTTGTGGAGAGGTGTTAGAATCCAATTCCTGTTGTGTAGGTGTGAAAGATCTCAGTGTGAGAGGCCTTTGAAGTAGATTTCTTGTGGGGTAGTGATAACATATGTTCTGTGGAATGGCTTCTGCAAATTGAAGTGAGCAGTGACCCTTCAGTGATTCAGAGCCTGAATATAATGTATATTAGTTGATTAATGCAAGAAGTCAGTTATTTTTTGCTCAGAGAACAGAGGTGAATGATGTCTAAGTGAGGGGCTGAATGGAGCCAAATATAGGTTGTAGTCCACAGTACCTTGTCTGGGATGTCCAATGCAGAGCACAATAGATTCCAAACTGAAGGACTTCTCAGTGGATAGTTGCAGAGGTTTCAATCTAATGTGTATCTCAGCGCAGGAATGCAATCCGTTGGTTTTGATGAGATGTCCGCATAGAGTAGTACAAGTTAAAGGTAAGTCCTTGGATATTTATGATGATTATGATGTCCACAATCTCCCCATGCCTCTAAACTACTCTCTCTAACCTCCTCTCTTGGCCTCTCCCAATGGACTGACTCCCCTACTCATCAGGAGGGCCACTGCCTTGATCTTGTATTCACCAGACTATGCTCTGTTTCTGAACTCACTAACACTCCTTTCCCTCTCTCAGATCACAACCTTATCACATGCATGCTCTCCTCCATTACTTCAAACTCCATGTCCCTAAAGTCTACAAGGACACCTCTTACCCGCAGAAATATTAACGCTATTAATTTTCAACAACTATCTACCTCTCTGCAACCACTGCTTTCACCAATTTCTACATTCACCTCTCCAGAGACTGCTGTGTCACACCTTAACCAAACTCTAGTAACAGCACTTGATGAAGTGGCTCCAGCTACCCATCACACTCCACGTAGACTTAGATGTCAACCGTGGCACTCTAAATACACTAGACACTTACAAAAACTCTCACGAAAAGTTGAACGCCAGTGGCGTAAATCTCGTAGTTCAAGTGACTTTTTCACATATAAGACCACCTACCACTCTTATCGTACTGCTCTGGACACTGCCAAACAAACATATTTTCAATCTCTCATCTCTGCTCAAGCCTCTAACCCCAAGCGACTTTTTAATACATTTAAATCACTTCTTGTCCCTCCCTCACCTAACCCACCAGCCACTGTCAGTGCGCAAGATCTTGTTTCCTATTTCAAGGACAAGATTGACAAGATCCGAAATGAAACGGTATGCTCTTCCACAGCAAATGACCTGCTCAATTCCCTGCCTGAACCCTCTAACACCTTCTCTTCCTTTGATCCTACAAATGAAGATGAAGTATCTGCACTCTTTTCATCTGCCTACTCTAATACCTCTTACCTTGACTCTATACCCTCACAAATTAGTAAAGCTCTGTCTACTGTGCTCATCCCAACCTTAACGAAAATCTGTAATCTCTCCCTGTCTACTGGTATCTTTCCTTCTCTATACAAGCATGCAGTGATTACTCCCATTCTGAAAAAACAAAACTCTGACCCGAACTCTCTCTCTAACTACCGTCCCATCTTTCAGCTCCCATGCCCCTCCAAGCTACTGGAGAGACTTGCCTACACTCGCCTCACACACTTTCTTAACTCACACAGCCTACTGGACCCACTTCAGTCAGGATTTCGTGCCCAACACTCCACAGAGACAGCACTGACTAAGGTAGTGAATGATTTGGTCACTGCTAAATCTAAAGGACATTACTCTTTACTTATTCTCCTTGATCTCTCTGCTGCTTTTGACACTGTTGACCACTCTCTTCTCCTACAAACACTACAATCCCTAGGTATTCAGGACACAGCTCTTTCTTGGTTCTCATCCTACCTATCTAATCGCTCCTTCAGTGTTCGTTTCTCTGATTCCACCTCTCCTTCGCTACCTCTCTCAGTTGGAGTACCGCAAGGCTCAGTCCTAGGTCCTCTGCTTTTCTCTATCTATACCACATCTCTTGGCAAACTAATCAACTCTTTCGGATTTCAGTACCATCTGTATGCGGATGATACTCAAATCTACCTATCCTCCCCTGATTTGTCACCATCTGTATTGGGCCGTGTCACTGAATGCCTTTCTGCCATTTCATCTTGGATGACATCTCGCCACCTCAAACTTAATATTTCCAAAACAGAATTAATTATATTTCCACCGGCCAATAGTAGTTTCCAACCTGATATCTCCATCACTGTTGAGAACTCTGCAATCACCCCTACCCCACAAGCTCGCTGCCTAGGTGTCATTCTTGACTCTGAACTGTCCTTTGTTACCCACATTCAATCTGTCTCAAGATCATGTTACATACATCTAAGAAACATATCCAAAATACGCCCTTATCTTACACAAGACACAGCAAAAACTCTAATCCATGCTCTCATTATCTCCCGCATTGATTATTGTAATAGTCTCCTGACCGGTCTTCCCAAACATAGGCTCTCACCACTACAATCCATTTTGAATGCAGCTGCGAGGCTAATCTTCCTTGCCAGACGTTCATCGTCTGCAGATCCGCTCTGTCAGTCCCTCCATTGGTTACCGGTATTCTACCGTATTAAATATAAAATACTTTTACTCACATACAAGGCTATTAACCAAACTGCACCAACATACATCTCTTCACTCATCTCAAAATATCTCCCTACCCGACCTCTCCGCTCTGCACAAGATCTACGTCTCTCATCCACACGCATTACTTGTTCACACTCAAAATTACAGGACTTTATCCGGGCTTCACCCACTCTGTGGAATGCCCTCCCACGCACAGTAAGACACGCCTCTAGTCTCCAAACCTTTAAATGTTCCCTGAAAACTCACCTCTTCAGACAAGCCTATCAAATTCCAGACCCACCCACATAACCTTCAGTGCTTCCCTATCTAATTACATCCTCTGTAGAGTATTCATAACATCACATATCTTGTCTTTCTTTAGTCTCACACCCTCCTGACACTTGGTTAACTTTGTGGGGTATCATTATACAACCCATTAAGAACCTAGCAATCTGGTGGACCATTATGCAATAGGTAGCATCTATCCTTGTGTATCTATGCCTATTTCCCTATAGATTGTAAGCTTGCGAGCAGGGCCTTCCTACCTCTGTCTGTCTGTTTTTACACAGTTTTGTTCTATTACTGTTGTTCTAATTGTAAAGCGCAACGGAATATGCTGCGCTATATAAGAAACTGTTAATAAATAAATAAATAATTTATAGGTCAGTTGTGGTGAATTTCAGCTGTTTTATGGAGATGATCAGGAGCATGCAAAAGGTGAGGCAGCCATCTTTTGCACATAAAAAAGGAAACAGAAATAAAACAAAAAATGTATAGTATCATTTTTGCCGAATTAAAAAATGCCCAGTGAATTCTCCAGGAAAAGGAGCCCTATTGTGTATAATTCTTGATAGTAGATAAGGATAGTTCCTCACCACCAATTCACAACGTAGAGAAACATACCAAAACTCACTTAGATAAAGATGTGACCATGTGTATAAAGGTATCTTTCATAATTCTAATAACCAACAACACAGAGAAGATGTTTCGTTCAATTGAACGAACCAGACAGTGATTTCTCTTATTCAACAGCTGCTCTCTCCATCATCAGTATTCCTAAGCTATATAGGAGTTATTTACACAGGTGTAAGTCCGGAATTCACCTGTGCATGTCTTATTCCATCTGACTTACAATTTTCCATTATACCATTTTTTTGGAATTGGATGAGGAGAACTTTTAGTTTGTTTTTATATTGTATACTGCTATGTTATAAATAAACCTTTTTTGGAGAGAAGAAAATATGAGTCGATTTTAAAGAAACCGCTATATGTGGAAACATACCTGCTAAGAAGTGAGTGTGGTACGTTCAATTGAACGAAACATCTTCTCTGTGTTAATGGTTATAAGATGTATGAAAGATACCTTTATACACATAGTTACATCTTTATCTAAGTGAGTTTTGGTACGTCTCTCTACGTTGTGAATTGGTGGTGAGGAACTATCCTTAACTACTATCAAGAATTTTCTCTGACGTCCTAGTGGATGCTGGGAACTCCGTAAGGACCATGGGGAATAGCGGCTCCGCAGGAGACTGGGCACAAAAGTAAAGCTTTAGGACTACCTGGTGTGCACTGGCTCCTCCCCCTATGACCCCCCTCCAAGCCTCAGTTAGATTTTTGTGCCCGAACGAGAAGGGTGCACACTAGGGGCTCTCCTGAGCTGCTTAGTGAAAAGTTTAGTTTTAGGTTTTTTATTTTCAGTGAGACCTGCTGGCAACAGGCTCACTGCATCGAGGGACTAAGGGGAGAAGAAGCGAACTCACCTGCGTGCAGAGTGGATTGGGCTTCTTAGGCTACTGGACACCATTAGCTCCAGAGGGATCGAACACAGGCCCAGCCATGGAGTCCGGTCCCAGAGCCGCGCCGCCGGCCCCCTTACAGAGCCAGAAGCAAGAAGAGGTCTGGAAAATCGGCGGCAGAAGACATCCTGTCTTCACCAAGGTAGCGCACAGCACTGCAGCTGTGCGCCATTGCTCCTCAGCACACTTCACACTTCGGTCACTGAGGGTGCAGGGCGCTAGGGGGGGGCGCCCTGAGCAGCAATAAAAACACCTTGGCTGGCGAAAATACATCACATATAGCCCCCAGGGCTATATGGATGACTTTTAACCCCTGCCAGATTACACTGAAAAACGGGAGAAAAGGCCGCCGAGAAAGGGGCGGAGCCTATCTCCTCAGCACACTGGCGCCATTTTCCCTCACAGCTCCGTTGGAGGGAAGCTCCCTGGCTCTCCCCTGCAGTCACTACACTACAGAAAGGGTTAAAAAAGAGAGGGGGGCACTAATTAGGCGCAGTATAAACAATACAGCAGCTATAAGGGGAAAAACACTTATATAAGGTTATCCCTGTATATATATATATAGCGCTCTGGTGTGTGCTGGCAAACTCTCCCTCTGTCTCCCCAAAGGGCTAGTGGGGTCCTGTCCTCTATCAGAGCATTCCCTGTGTGTGTGCTGTGTGTCGGTACGTTTGTGTCGACATGTATGAGGAGGAAAATGATGTGGAGGCGGAGCAAATTGCCTGTAATAGGGATGTCACCCCCTAGGGGGTCGACACCTGAGTGGATAAACTGCTGGAAGGAATTACATACAGTGTCAGCTCTTTACAAAAGACAGTGATTGACATGAGACAGCCGGCTACTCAGCTTGTGCCTGTCCAGACGTCTCATAGGCCGTCAGGGGCTCTAAAGCGCCCGTTACCTCAGATGGCAAATACAGACGCCGACACGGATACTGACTCCAGTGTCGACGGGGAAGAGACAAATATGACTTCCAGTAGGGCCACATGTTACATGATTGAGGCAATGGAAAATGTTTTACACATTTCTGATAATACGAGTACCACCAATAGGGGTATTATGTTCAGTGAGGAAAAACTACCTGTAGTTTTCCTGAATCTGAGAAATTAAATGAGGTGTGTGATGAAGCGTGGGTTTCCCCCGATAAAAAACTGATAATTTCTAAAAAGTTATTGGCATATATCCTTTCCCGCCAGAGGTTAGGGTGCGTTGGGAAACACCCCCTAGGGGGGATAAAGCGCTCACACGCTTGTCAAAACAAGGGCTCTACCCTCTCCTGAGATGGCCGCCCTTAAGGATCCTGCTGATAGAAAGCAGGAGGGTATCCTAAAATGTATTTACACACATACTGGTGTTATACTGCGACCAGCAATCGCCTCAGCCTGGATGTGCAGTGCTGGGTTGGCGTGGTCGGATTCCCTGACTGAAAATATTGATACCCTAGATAGGGACAGTATATTATTGCCTGTAGAGCATTTAAAAGATGCATTTCTATATATGTGTGATGCACAGCGGGATATTTGCCGACTGGCATCAAGAGTAAGTGCGCTGTCCATTTCTGCCAGAAGAGGGTTATGGACACGACAGTGGTCAGGTGATGCGGATTCCAAATTGCATATGGAAGTATTGCCTTATAAAGGGGAGGAGTTATTTGGGGTCGGTCTTTCAGACCTGGTGGCCACGGCAACAGCTGGGAAATCCACGTTTTTACCCCAGGTCGCCTCTCAACATAAGAAGACGCCGTATTATCAGGCGCAGTCCTTTCGTTCCCATAAGGGCACGTGGGCAAAAGGTTCCTCATTTCTGCCCCGTGACAGAGAGGGAAACGGCTGCAGAAATCAGCCAGTTCCCAGGAACAGAAGCCCTCCCCCGCCTCTGCCAAGCCCTCAGCATGACGCTGGGGCTTTACAAGCAGACAGGGAGGCAGTGTTGGAAGCCATTCACAAGCTGTATTCCCAGCAGGTGATAATTAAGGTACCCCTCCTGCAACAGGGAAAGGGGTATTACTCCACACTGTTGTGGTACCGAAGCCGGACGGCTCGGTGAGACCGATTTTAAATCTAAAATCTTTGAACACTTACATACAGAGGTTCAAATTCAAGAGAAGGGGACTACATGGTGTCTCTGGACATCAAGGATGCTTACCTTCATGTCCAAATTTACCCTTCTCACCAAGGGTACCTCAGGTTTGTGGTACAGAACTGTCACTATCAGTTTCAGACGCTGCCGTTTGGATGGTCCACGGCACCCCGGGTCTTTACCAAGGTAATGGCCGAAATGATGATACTCCTTCGAAGGAAGGGAGTTTTAGTTATCCCTTACTTGGACGATCTCCTGATAAGGGTAAGATCCTGGGAACAGTTGGAGGTCGGTGTAGCACTATCTCAGGTAGTGTTGCGACAGCACGATTGGATTCTCAATATTCCAAAATCGCAGCTGGTTCCGACGACTCGTCTTCTGTTCCTAGGGATGATTCTGGACACAGTTCAGAAAAAGGTGTTTCTCCCGGAGGAGAGAGCCAGGGAGTTATCCGAGCTAGTCAGGAACCTCCTAAAACCGAGCAAAGTCTCAGTGCATCAATGCACAAGGGTTCTGGGAAAAATGGTAGCTTCCTACGAAGAAAAGCCATTCGGCAGATTCCACGCAAGAACTTTCCAGTGGGACCTGCTGGACAAATGGTCCGGGTCGCATCTTAAGATGCATCAGCGGATAACCCGGTCACCAAGGACAAGGGTGTCCCTCCTGTGGTGGTTGCAGAGTGCTCATCTTCTAGAGGGCCGCAGAGTCGGCATTCAGGACTGGGTCCTGGTGACCACAGATGCCAGCCTGCGAGGCTGGGGAGCAGTCACACAGGGAAGAAATTTCCAGGGCTTACGGTCAAGCCTGGAGACATCATTTCACATAAATATCCTGGAGCTAAGGGCCATTTACAATGCTCTCAGCTTAGCAAGACCTCTGCTTCAAGGTCAGCCGGTGTTGATCCAGTCGGACAACATCACGGCAGTCACCCATGTAAACAGACAGGGTGGCACAAGAAGCAGTCAATGGCAGAAGCTGCAAGGATTCTTCGCTGAGCGGAAAATCATGGGATAGCACTGTCAGCAGTATTCATTCCGGGAGTGGACAACTGGGAAGCAGACTTCCTCAGCAGGCACGGCCTCCACCCGGGAGAGTGGGGACTTCACCCAGAAGTCTTCCACATGATTGTAAACCATTGGGAAAAACCAAAAGGTGGACATGATGGCGTCCCGCCTAAACAAAAAATTGGACAGGTATTGCGCCAGGTCAAGGGAACCTCAGGCAATAGCTGTGGACGCTCTGCTAACACCGTGGGTGTACCAGTCAGTGTATATGTTCCCTCCTCTTCCTCTCATACCAAAAGTACTGAGAATTATAAGACGGAGGGGAATAAGAACTATACTCGTGGCTCCGGATTGGCCAAGAAGGACTTGGTACCCGGAACTTCAAGAGATGCTCACGGAGGACCCGTGGCCTCTACCTCTAAGAAGGGACCTGCTCCAGCAAGGACCCTGTCTATTCCAAGACTTACCGCGGCTGCGTTTAACGGCAGGGCGGTTGAATGCCGGATCCTGAAGGAAAAAGGCATTCCGGATGAAGTCATCCCTACCCTGATCAAGCCAGGAAGGATGTAACTGCAAAGCATTATCACCGCATTTGGCGAAAATATGTTGCGGGGTGCGAGGCCAGTAAGGCCCCGATGGAGGAATTTTCAACTAGGTCGATTCCTGCATTTCCTGTAAACAGGAGTGTCTATGTGCCTAAAATTGGGGTCCATTAAGGTTCAAATTTCGGCCCTGTCAATTTTCTTCCAGAAAGAACTAACGTCAGTTCCTGAAGTTCAGACGTTTTGTAAAAGGGGTACTGCATATACAGCCTCCTTTTGTGTCTCCAGTGGCACCTTGGGATCTCAATGTAGTTTTGGGGTTCCTAAAGTCACATTGTTTTGAACCACTTGAATCTGTGGAGTTAAAATATCTCACATGGAAAGTGGTCATGTTGTTGGCCCTGGCCTCGGCCAGGCGCGTGTCAGAATTGGGGGCTTTATCCTGTAAAGGCCCTTATCTGATCTTCAAGACAGGGCGGAATTGAGGACTCATCCTCAATTTCTCCCTAAGCTGTTTTCAGCGTTTCACGTGAACCAGCCTATTGTGGTACCTGCGGCTACTAGGGACTTGGAGGACTCCAAGTTGCTGGACGTAGTCAGGGCCCTGAAAATATATGTTTCCAGGATGGCTGGAGTCAGAAAATCTGACTCGCTGTTTATCCTGTATGCACCCAACAAGCGGGGTGCTCCTGCTTCTAAGCAGACTATTGCTCGTTGGATTTGTAGCACAATTCAGCTTGCACATTCTGTGGCAGGCCTGCCACAGCCAAAATCTGTAAAAGCCCAATCCACACGGAAAGTGGGCTCATCTTGGGCGACTGCCCGAGGGGTCTCGGCTTTACAACTTTGCCGAGCAGCTACTTGGTCAGGGGCAAACACGTTTGCTAAATTCTACAAATTTGATACCCTGGCTGAGGAGGACCTGGAGTTCTCTCATTCGGTGCTGCAGAGTCATCCGCACTCTCCCGCCCGTTTGGGAGCTTTGGTATAATCCCCATGGTCCTTACGGAGTTCCCAGCATCCACTAGGACGTCAGAGAAAATAAGAATTTACTTACCGATAATTCTATTTCTCATAGTCCGTAGTGGATGCTGGGCGCCCATCCCAAGTGCGGATTGTCTGCAATACTTGTACATAGTTATTGTTACAAAAATCGGGTTATTGTGGTTGTGAGCCATCTTTCCAGAGGCTCCTCTGTTATCATGCTGTTAACTGGATTCAGATCACAGGTTGTACGGTGTGATCGGTGTGGCTGGTATGAGTCTTACCCGGGATTCATAAATCCTTCCTTATTGTGTACGCTCGTCCAAGCACAGTATCCTAACTGAGGCTTGGATTGGGGTCATAGGGGGAGGAGCCAGTGCACACCAGGTAGTCCTAAAGCTTTACTTTTGTGCCCAGTCTCCTGCGGAGCCGCTATTCCCCATGGTCCTTACGGAGTTCCCAGCATCCACTACGGACTATGAGAAATAGAATTATCGGTAAGTAAATTCTTATTATCCACACAATAGGGCTCCTTTTCCTGGAGAATTCACAGGGCATTTTTTAATTCAGCAAAAACGATACTATACATTTTCTCTGACGTCCTAGTGGATGCTGGGGACTCCGTAAGGACCATGGGGAATAGACGGCTCCGCAGGAGACTGGGCACATCTAAGAAAGATTTAGGACTATCTGGTGTGCACTGGCTCCTCCCCCTGTGACCCTCCTCCAAGCCTCAGTTAGATTTCTGTGCCCGGCTGAGCTGGATGCACACTAGGGGCTCTCCTGAGCTCCTAGAAGAAAGTATAGTTTAGGTTTTTTATTTTCAGTGAGACCTGCTGGCAACAGGCTCACTGCAACGAGGGACTAAGGGGAGAAGAAGCGAACCTACCTAAGTGGTGGTAGCTTGGGCTTCTTAGGCTACTGGACACCATTAGCTCCAGAGGGATCGAACACAGGACCCGACCTCGTCGTCCGTTCCCGGAGCCGCGCCGCCGTCCCCCTTACAGAGCCAGAAACAAGAAGGTGGTCCGGAAAATCGGCGGCTGAAGACTTCTGTCTTCTCCAAGGTAGCGCACAGCACAGCAGCTGTGCGCCATTGCTCCTCATGCACACCACACACTGCGGTCACTGATGGGTGCAGGGCGCTGGGGGGGGGGGGCGCCCTGAGCAGCAATAATAACACCTTGGCTGGCAAAACTAACACCATATATAGCCCCAGAGGCTATATAGGTGTATATTAACCCCTGCCAGAAACGATAAAATGGCGGGAGAAAGCCCGCCGAAAAAGGGGCGGAGCCAACTCCCTCAGCACACTGGCGCCATTATTTCCTCACAGCTTCGCTGGAAGGAAGCTCCCTGGCTCTCCCCTGCAGTCCTGCACTACAGAAAGGGTAAAAAAGAGAGGGGGGCACAATTTAGGCGCAGTATATATATATTATAGGCAGCTATAGGGGAAAACACTCTGTATAGTGATATCCCTGTGTTATATAGCGCCCTGGTGTGTGCTGGCATACTCTCCCTCTGTCTCCCCAAAGGGCTTTGTGGGGTCCTGTCCTCTGTAAGAGCATTCCCTGTGTGTCTGCTGTGTGTCGGTACTGCTGTGTCGACATGTATGATGAGGATAATGATGTGGAGGCGGAGCAAATGCCTTTGAATGTGATGTCACCCCCTGCGGGGTCGACACCAGTGTGGATGGACTTATGGAAGGAATTACGTGACAGTGTCAGCTCCTTACATAAAAGGTTTGACGACATAGGACAGCCGGCTACTCAGCTTGTGCCTGTCCAAGCGTCTCAAATGTCATCAGGGGCTATAAAACACCCGCTACCTCAGATGACAGATACAGATGTCGACACGGATACCGACTCCAGTGTCGACGATGATGAGACGAGTGTACCCTCCAATAGATCCACCCGTTATATGATTGAGGCTATGAAAAATGTTTTACACATTTCTGATGATACCCCAGGTATCACAAAAAAGGGTATTATGTTTGGTGAGAAAAAACTACCAGTAGTTTTTCCTGCATCTGACGAATTAAATGAGGTGTGTGAGGAAGCGTGGACTTCCCCAGATAAGAAATTGATCATTTCTAAACGGTTAATGGCTGCGTACCCTTTCCCGCCAGAGGATAGGTCACGCGGGGAAACACCCCCTAGGGTAGATAAAGCATTGACACGCTTATCAAAGAAGGTGGCACTACCGTCTCCGGATACGGCCGCCCTAAAAGAACCTGCTGATAGAAAGCTGGAAAGTACCCTAAAAGCTATATACACACACACTGGCATTATATTGAGACCCGCTATTGCATCAGCTTGGATGTGCAGTGCTGCTGCTGCGTGGTCAGACTCCCTGTCGGAAAACATTGATACCATGGATAGGGACAATATTTTGCTAACGATTGACCATATAAAAGACGCGGTCTTATACATGCGTGATGCACAGAGGGATATTTGCCGGCTGGCATCAAAAATAAGCGCTATGTCCATTGCCGCCAGACGGGGGTTATGGACTAGGCAATGGTCAGGTGATGCCGACTCCAAGCGGCACATGGAAGTTTTACCCTATAAAGGGGTGGAACTTTTTGGGGAAGGTCTTTCAGACCTCGTTTCCACAGCTACTGCTGGGAAATCGACTTTTTTGCCACAGGCTACCCCACAGCAAAAGAAAGCACCGTATTATCAGGTACAGTCCTTTCGGCCCCAGAAAAATAAGCGGGCTAGAGGCTCATCCTTTCTGCCGAGGGGCAGAGGAAGGGGGAAAAAGCTGCAGCACACAGCTAGTTCCCAGGAGCAGAAGTCCTCCCCTGCGTCCGGTAAGTCCACAGCATGACGCTGGGGCTGCTCAGGCGGAATCGGGAACGGTGGGGGCACGTCTCAGGTTTTTCAGCGCACAGTGGGCTCTCTCACAAGTGGATCCCTGGGTCCTTCAAGTAGTATCTCAGGGGTACAGGCTGGAATTCGAGACGTCTCCCCCCCCCCCGCCGTTTCCTAAAATCTGCCTTGCCGGCAACTCCCTCTGCCAGGGAGGCAGTGTTGGTGGCTATTCAAAAACTGTATTCACAGAAAGTGATCGTCAAGGTACCCCTCCTTCAGCAAGGAAAGGGTTACTACTCCACAATGTTTGTGGTACCGAAACCGGACGGTTCGGTGAGACCCATCTTAAATTTAAAAACCTTGAACACTTATATCAAAAGGTTCAAGTTCAAGATGTAATCGCTCAGGGCGGTTATTGCGAGCCTGGACGAGGGGGATTACATGGTATCCCTGGACATCAAGGATGCGTACCTGCATGTCCCCATTTACCCTCCGCACCAGGAGTACCTCAGATTTGTGGTACAGGACTGTCACTATCAGTTCCAGACGCTGCCGTTCGGGTTATCCACGGCACCGAGGGTCTTTACCAAGGTCATGGCCGAAATGATGATACTCCTTCGCAAGAAGGGAGTTTTAATTATCCCGTACTTGGACGATCTCCTGATAAAGGCGAGGTCCAAAGAACAGTTGATAGTGGGGGTGGCACTTTCTCAGGAAGTGCTACAACAGCACGGCTGGATTCTAAACATTCCAAAGTCACAGCTGGTCCCGACGACACGTCTTCTGTTCCTGGGAATGAATCTGGACACAGACCAGAAAAGAGTGTTTCTTCCACTGGAAAAAGCCGAGGAATTGTCATCTCTGGTCAGAGACATCCTAAAACCAGGAAAAGTGTCGGTACATCAATGCACACGAGTCCTGGGAAAAATGGTAGCTTCGTACGAAGCAATTCCATTCGGAAGGTTCCACGCAAGGACGTTCCAGTGGGACCTGTTGGACAAATGGTCCGGGTCCCATCTCCAGATGCAACAGCTGATAACCCTATCGGCCAGAACCAGGGTGTCGCTGCTGTGGTGGCTGCAGAGGGCTCATCTACTAGAGGGCCGCAGATTCGGAATACAGGACTGGGTCCTGGTGACCACGGATGCCAGCCTTCGGGGCTGGGGGGCAGTCACAAAGGGAAGAAATTTCCAAGGACTGTGGTCAAATCAGGAGATTTCTCTTCACATAAATATCCTGGAGCTAAGGGCCATTTACAATGCCCTAAGCCAGGCAAGACCCCTGCTTCAAAACCAGCCGGTACTGATCCAGTCAGACAACATCACGGCGGTCGCCCATGTAAACAGACAGGGCGGCACGAGAAGCAGGATGGCGATGGCAGAAGCCATAAGGATTCTCAGATGGGCAGAGAACCATGTGTTAGCACTGACGGCAGTGTTCATTCCGGGAGTGGACAACTGGGAAGCAGACTTCCTCAGCAGGCACGACCTCCACCCGGGAGAATGGGGACTTCATCCAGAAGTCTTCCAAATGCTGGTCAACCGGTGGGAAAAACCACAGGTAGACATGATGGCGTCCCGCCTCAACAAGAAGTTGAAAAGATATTGCGCCCGGTCAAGAGACCCTCAGGCGATAGCGGTGGATGCTCTAGTGACACCATGGGTGTACCAGTCGGTTTATGTGTTTCCTCCTCTACCACTCATACCCAAGGTACTGAGAATAATAAGAAGGCGAGGAGTGAAAACCATACTCGTGGTTCCGGATTGGCCAAGAAGAGCTTGGTACCCGGAACTTCAAGAGATGCTTACAGAGGACCCTTGGCCTCTGCCGCTCAGACAAGACCTGCTGCAGCAGGGACCCTGTCTGTTCCAAGACTTACCGCGGCTGCGTTTGACGGCATGGCGGTTGAACACCGGATCCTGAAGGAAAAGGGTATTCCGGAGGAAGTCATCCCTACCCTGATCAAAGCCAGGAAGGATGTCACCGCAAGACATTATCACCGCATTTGGCGAAAATATGTTGCTTGGTGTGAGGCCATGAAGGCCCCGACGGAGGAATTTCAACTGGGTCGATTCCTGCACTTCCTGCAAGCAGGGGTGACGTTGGGCCTCAAATTGGGGTCCATAAAGGTCCAGATTTCGGCTCTGTCGATTTTCTTCCAAAAAGAACTGGCTTCACTACCCGAAGTTCAGACTTTTGTCAAAGGAGTACTGCATATTCAGCCTCCTTTTGTGCCCCCAGTGGCACCTTGGGATCTCAATGTGGTTTTGGCATTCCTGAAATCACATTGGTTCGAACCACTTAAGACTGTGGATTTAAAATATCTCACGTGGAAAGTGGTCATGCTGTTGGCCTTGGCGTCGGCCAGGCGGGTTTCAGAATTGGCGGCTTTGTCTTGTAAAAGCCCTTATCTGATTTTCCATATGGATAGGGCAGAATTGAGGACTCGTCCTCAGTTTCTCCCAAAGGTGGTCTCAGCTTTTCACTTGAACCAACCTATTGTGGTGCCTGCGGCTACTAGGGACTTGGAGGATTCCAAGTTGCTGGACGTAGTCAGGGCCCTAAAAATTTATATTTCCAGGACGGCTGGAGTCAGAAAGACTGACTCGCTGTTTATCCTGTATGCACCCGCTAAGCTGGGTGCTCCTGCTTCTAAGCAGTCTATTGCGCGCTGGATTTGTAGCACTATTCAGCTGGCGCATTCTGCGGTAGGCTTACCGCAGCCTAAATCTGTAAAAGCCCATTCCACACGGAAGGTGGGCTCATCTTGGGCGGCTGCCCGAGGGGTCTCGGCTTTACAACTTTGCCGAGCAGCTACTTGGTCGGGGGCAAACACGTTTGCAAAATTCTACAAATTTGATACCCTGGCTGAGGAGGACCTGGAATTCTCTCATTCGGTGCTGCAAAGTCATCCGCACTCTCCCGCCGTTTGGGAGCTTTGGTATAATCCCCATGGTCCTTACGGAGTCCCCAGCATCCACTAGGACGTCAGAGAAAATAAGAATTTACTCACCGGTAATTCTATTTCTCGTAGTCCGTAGTGGATGCTGGGCGCCCATCCCAAGTGCGGATTGTCTGGAATACCTGTACATAGTTATTGTTACAAAAATCGGGTTTTGTTGTGAGCCATCTCTTCAGAGGCTCCATTTGTTATCATACTGTTAACCGGGGTTCCTATCACGTGTTATATGGTGTGATTGGTGTGGCTGGTATGAGTCTTACCCGGGATTCAAAAATCCTTCCTTATTGTGTCAGCTCTTCCGGGCACAGTTCCTAACTGAGGCTTGGAGGAGGGTCATAGGGGGAGGAGCCAGTGCACACCAGATAGTCCTAAATCTTTCTTAGATGTGCCCAGTCTCCTGCGGAGCCGTCTATTCCCCATGGTCCTTACGGAGTCCCCAGCATCCACTACGGACTACGTGAAATAGAATTACCGGTGAGTAAATTCTTATTTTTTGTTTTATTTCTGTTTCCTTTTTTATGTGCAACATTTGGAAGTTCCTGGAACAGCTTAAGGATAATTGACGATTGACATGGGACTCAGAAGTATCCACGTGATGTATACTCATGTTCTATTTCATTTCTAATTTTTCTTTCTGATTCAAGTGTTCTCTAGTTGTTAGTAGCGCCTTTGATCTATCCTCATCAGGTATTGCAATTGTCTGCGGCAGTATGGTCCGATACTGCTCCCTCGGGGCCTCCTTTGGTACATTCTTACAAACATGCTCTTGCCCAAATTATGCAGGATGACACAGATACCGATTCTGACACAGCAGACGGTGATAGGGATGTGTCGAGGGGGACAGCATCACTTGCTAAGGGGGTGCAGTTGATGATTGAGGCCATGTGGGATGTGTTACACATTTCTGACACACCTGAGCAGGTTGAGGAGGCCTTTTTCACGGACAGTAAGAAAGCCCCTCTCACCTTCCTGGCATCTAAGGAATTAAATGCGATATTTGAAAAAGCCTGGGAAAACCCGGAGAAAAAATTCCATATCCCTAAACGGGTCCTGGTTGCTTTTCCCTTCCTGGAAGATGATAGGAAAAAATGGGAGTCTCCACCTATAGTTGACGTCTCTGTCTCCAGGCTGTCAAAACAGGTGGTCTTACCAGTCCCAGGATCTACCGCGTTGAAGGACCCGGCAGATTGCAAAGTGGATGCTATGCTCAAATCCATATACACGGCATCAGGGGCTAAACTGCGGCCTACTATTGCCTGTGCATGGATTTCTAAAGCTATAGCCAAGTGGTCAATCACTCTACAGGAGGACTTGACTACGATTGATAAAGGTGACGTTGATTTGTCTTTAAGTAACATACAGGATTCTGCAGGGTTCCTGGTAGAATCCATGAAGGATCTGAGTTCCATGGCTGTGGGGATCTCCTCCATGTCCATTTCGGCTCGCAGGGGTCTCTAGCTGGGCCAATGGTCTGCGGACGCGGAATCCAGGATATACAGGTCAGGCTCTGTTTGGGGAGGCACTGGATGCGTGGATTGCCACGGCTACCGCGGGTAAGTCTCCTTTTCTCCCCTCAGCTGCACCGGCTACGAAGAAGCCTTTTACTCCCACGACGTCACAGTCCTTTCAGCCCGTGAGGCCTAGAAAGAACAAGCTGTTAGGTTCCTGGTGCTCAGAACAAGGGAGATGTTGCGTAGTGAGTCCAGAGCACCAGAACGTGACGCTGAAATAAGGTGTGGTGTGGAAATAGCCCCTAGCACCCTACCTCCATTGTTTCACCCGTGTGGTCAGTTCACGCCTGAGTGACTATGGTTTCTTGGGCCCACGGCAGCCGCGTTTGAAGGGCGGATTAGGTCTGCCCAACTCCGATGCCCCCAGGTCTTAGAGTGAGACAAGGCGTGAACCGAGACAGGATAATAACAAGGGGACCTCTAACTAAAGCAAACAGAAGGCTAGGGGCTACTAACAACCCTAAAACTAAATATATGTGCGGCACGCCGCCAAAGGAAAAGAACAACAAAGGAAATGCTGTCCACACGCCGACACAATACTGTTGTGTACCAGCGGTGACCGCATAAGCAGAACCTTCTGCAAAACACCAGTAACAAATATAACCAAAGAATACTGCGGCCTAGGCCGACGGACGCGGCAAAGCCGCTACTCACGGAACTGGTACAAATACTGGCAAACGGACAGGAACCCCCAATGTAGCCGACACAGACTCTCAGAACCGGAGGACAGGCAGAATCCCAAATGACAGACCGGTGGACACCAAGAAGCCAGATACTCGACCAGGCACAGACAAAGCCACAGGACTTCTGGACAGGAACGCTTCACGGCAGGACACGGGATCAGACACTGGAACCGACACAGGAACCGACACTGGAAGCAGCTAGACAGACACTGCTAGACAGGAGCTCAGGAACTGGCAGGGACTAGCTCAGAACTCAAGAACTCTTGAACTTTCACCAGCGTCTGTGTATTGCACTGAGCCAGAATATAACAGAGAGTCCTAATTAATTATGTCGTGCAGCTGCCCTGTTGCATGACTCCAAACTGACAAGATGCAATTAGCAGACAGGTGAGGCCAACCACATGGAAACAGGCTGCAATTACACAGACTAACCACCGACAGCAAACAATAATCTTCTAAACCAGAGCAAAGGGAAATCCTAGCCTGCAAGAGAACTATAAACATAAAATACGGAAAACAGGAATGAACCACTACCTGTGGTTCATAACAGTACCCTCTCCTTAAGGGTGAGCTCCGAACACCCCATGACACCCACGGGGAACAGAAACAGAAGTATAACATAAAATACATAACCAAAATGCAAAACAGGAATGAGCCACAGCCGTGGCTCATAACACAAGCCTTCTCACACATTCTTTAGAGGTGGTCGTGCCAAAGCCAAAAAGCCTGCTCCCGCAGGTTCCCGGGACCAGAAGCCTGCTTCTGGTGCCTCAAAGTCCTCAGCATGACTGACCGCACAGCCTGGAGGTAGGTCAGGTGGGAGCTAGACTCCAGCATTTCAGCCACGTCTGGGTGTCGTCTGGCCTAGACCCTTGGATACAAGATATAGTGTCCAGGGGTTACAGGCTGGAGTTTCAAACTCTCCCACCTCACCGTTTCTTCAAATCAGGCTTGCCAGCTTTGCCGGCAGACAGAGCGATTCTTCTGGATGCTATCCGAAAATTGGTAGTGTCCGAGGTCATTGTTCCAGTCCCGCCTCATCAGTTGAACAAAGGTTACTATTCAAACCTTTTTGTGGTACCGAAGCCAGATGGTTCGGTAAGGCCAATTCTGAACTTGAAATCTTTGAACCCTTATCTCAGGGACTTCAAATTCAAGATGGAGTCTCTGAGAGCAGTTATCTCAGGACTGACGGGAGTGATCGTGATCGTCTAACAGTGCAAACCTGAGATAGGCCTGATGCGGTGACCAAATGGAATGTGCAGGTACGCATCCTTAAAGTCCAGGGACACCAGGAACGCCCCTGGACATCAAGGATGCGTACCTCCACATTCCCATTTGGTCGCCACATCAGGCCTATCTCAGGTTTGCACTGTTGGACGATCACTATCAGTTTCAGGCACTGCCGTTCGGTCTCTCCACGGCACCGAGGGTCTTCACCAAGGTGATGGCAGAGATGATGGTTCTCCGCAAGCAGGGGGTGAACATAATTCTGTATCTGGATGATCTGCTGATCAAGGCATTGTCCAGAGAGAAGTTGTTAAGATCCATTGCTCTCAAGACGCATCTGCTCAAGGAGCACGGTTGGATCCTGAACCTTCCAAAGTCTCATCTGGAGCCGACAAGGAGGCTGTCTTTCCTGGGGATGATCCTCGACACGGAGGTGCAGAGGGTGTTTCTACTCGTGGAGAAAGCATTGGTGATTCAAACAATGGTCCGGTATGTCTTCAAGCCTACCCGGGTATCGGTTCATCAGTGCATCCGCCTTCTGGGGAAGATGGTTGCCTTCTACGAGGCTCTGCAGTACGGAAGGTCTCATGCTCGATCCTTTGAGCTGGATCTCTTGGACCAGTGGTCGGGATCTCACCTACATATGCACCAGAGGATACATCTGTCACTGAAAGCCAGGATTTTGCTCCTCTGGTGGCTACAACTACCACACCTTCTGGAGGGCCGAAGGTTCGGAATTCCGGACTGGGTCCTTCTAACCACAGATGCAAGTCTAAGAGGTTGGGGAGCAGTCGCTCAGGGGGAATCCTTCCAAGGAAGGTGGTCAAGTCAAGAATCCCTTCTCCCGATAAACATCCTGGAGCTAAGAGCTGTATACAATGGCCATCTTCAAGCAGCACACCTTCTGTAGGATTGGGCTGTTCAGGTGCAGTCGGACAACGTGACCACGGTGGCCTACATAAAATGACAAGGCAGAACGAAGAGCAGTGCTGCGATGTCAGAGGTGACAAGAATCCTCCTCTGCGCAGAAAGGCATGTGGTGGCGATGTCCGTAATCATCATTCCGGGAGTAGACAACTGGGAAGCGGACTTCCTCAGCAGACACAATCTCCATCCAGGAGAGTGGGGCCTCCACCCGAAGGTGTTCGAGGAGGTAACCGGTTGGTGTGGGGTTCCTCACATAGACATGATGGCCTCCCGCCTCAACAAGAAGCTGAGGAGGTACTGTTCCAGGTCGAGAGACCCACAGGCAGTGGCGGTGGACGCACTAGTAGCACAGTGGGTGTTCACATCAGTGTACGTGTTCCCTCCACTTCCTCTAATTCCAAAAGTTCTACAAATTATAAAAAGAACATAGGTTCTGGCAATCCTCATTGATTCTGCTCGACGCGTGTTGGAATTGGGGGCTTTGTCCTGTAAAAGTCTCTATCTGGTCTTCCATGAAGATATGGCGGAACTCAGGACTCGTCCGCAGTTCCTTCCTAAGGTTGTGTCAGCTTTTCATATCAACCAACCTATTGTCGTGCCAGTGGCTACTGACTCCTTAATTGCTTCAAAGGCCTTGGATGTTATGAGGGTTTTAAAGATTTATGTGAAGAGGACGGCTCGTCATAGAAAATCTGACTCTTTGTTTGTCCTCTATGATCCCAAGAAAATTGGGTGTCCTGCTTCTAAGCAGTCGATTTCACGCTGGATCAGGTTCACCATCCAGCATGCATATTCTACGGCAGGATTGCCATGTCCAGAATCTGTTAAGGCCCACTCTACTCGTAAGGTGGGCTCTTCCTGGGCTGCTGCCCGGGGTGTCTCGGCTATACAGCTTTGCCGAGCAGCTACTTGGTCTGGGTCGAACACGTTTGCCTTGTTTTACAAGTTTGATACTTTGGCCTCTGATGACCTCAAGTTTGGTCAAGCAGTTTTGCAGGAGCCTCCATGCTCTCCCTCCCGTTCTGGGAGCTTTGGTACATCCCCATGGTACTAATATGGACGCCAGCTTCCTCTAGGACATAAGAGAAAATAGGATTTTAATTACCTACTGGTAAATCCTTTTCTCGTAGTCCGTAGAGGATGCTGGGCGCCCGCCCAGCGCTTCGTTTTCCTGCAGTGGTTATTTATTTCAGTACTACCTGGTTCCTAGGTAAGTTCTGCGTTCTTTACTTTTTCAGTACTGTTTCAGCTGTTGCTGAGTTTTCCGGCATGTTGGCCGGATTTGCCTTGTGTGAGCTGTATGAATCTCGCCACTATCTGTGTATTTCCTTCTCTCGAAGTATGTCGTCTCCTCGGGCACAGTTTCTAGACTGAGTCTGGTAGGAGGGGCATAGAGGGAGGAGCCAGCCCTCACTGTTAAACTCTTATAGTGCCAATGACTCCTGGTGGACCCGTCTATAACCCATTGTACTAATATGAACCCCAGAATCCTCTACAGACTACGAAAAAAGGATTTACGGGTAGGTAATTAAAATCCTATTTTCCAGATGTCCCAAACAATCTGAAAGGGGATTCAGTAGAGAAAGTGACTTCACCCCAGTCCTCAGAAATCCAATCCCTGTACCTTTTGCAGAATATCAGTCTGTCCCTGATGGTTTTCCCAGAGAGAAGTGGCTTCTTTGCTGCCCTTCTTGACACGAGGCCATCTTCCAAAAGTCTTTGCCTCACTGTGCATGCAGATGCACTTACATCTGCCTGTTGCCATTCCTGAGCAAGTTCTGCTGAATCAAATTAAGGAGACGTCCTCGTGTTTATTGGATTTTCTTGGGCGCTCTAAAGGCTTCTTCACAACTATTGAACCTCTCTCCATGAAGTTCTTGATGATCTGATAAATGGTTGATTTAGATGAAATCTTACTAGCAGCAATATCCTTGCCTGTGAAGCCCTTTTGTGCAAAGCAATGATGACTGCACGTGTTTCCTTGCAGGTAACCATGGTTAACAGAGGAAAAACAATGATTTCAAATGCCACCATACTTCCAGTCTGTATTTCTAACTCAATCAACATGACAGCGTTATCTCCAGCCTTGTCCTAGTCAACACTCTCACCTGTGTTAATGAGAGAATTTGTCACGGTCTCCAGCCACGACTTAAACCCTGTACTCCGTCCTTTACCTTCCTGACCGCTTCACTGTTTCAGCTGCTGTTTGCGGCTCTCCAGAAGTTGCAGGACAGCGTCTTCCACAGCGCCTCCTGCATCTGAGTCGCCGGCTGAGCACGATCCTCTGTATCTGGAACAGCTGCAACCTTCAGACGGGAACCTCTTGCAGTTACAGACACCATCTTCTTCCTGCTTCTTCTATGCTGATTCCGGACACTTCCTCTCCAGCAGTGATCACCTGACTCCAGCCTCCAATCACTGACCTCCTCAGGGTATAAAGCCCACAGGACTTTGTTGTTCAAATAGCCAGAACTTTGAGTCATTCCTCTGGACTAGTACTCTTAGTGCATGTGCTCCTGCTTGCTCCTGGCTCTCCAGCTCAGTGCATTACATCGGTTCCACCCGGTTCTGCTGCTCCAGTTTCAGCCCGGATTATAACTCTGGTTCTACACCTGCCGGTTCCAGCCCAGATCATCCTGCCGGTTCCAGTCCGGTTCCCATCCGGTTACAGCCTAGTCACCTGCCGGTTCCAGCGCGGCCACCATCCAGTTCCAGTCCAGTCCCCATCCGGTCCCAGTCCAGGCACCATCCGGTTCCAGTACAGGCGCCATCCGTTTTCAGTCCGGCCATTCGGTTCCAGTCCAGGCACCATCTGGTTCCAGTCCAATCCCCATATGGTTCCAGGATGGTCACCATCCGGTTCCAGCTCAGTCCCCTGTCGGTTCCAGTCCGGTCTTCTCATCTCAGCATTATTCCTATGAGGAGGAACAACCTGCAACCTCCCTGTTTCCTCCCAAACAACTTCAAACCTACACCAGTTCCTGAAGCCTCATTGAATACAGCATCAAGTTCAGCTAGGTCTGTGACAGAATTACTGACATGATGTCAGCTGGTCCTTTTGTGACTGGGCTGAAATGCAATGGAAATGTTGTTTTTTGGGATTAAGTTCATTGTCATGGAAAAGAGGGAGTTTGCAATTAATTTCAATTCATCTGATCACTCTTCATGACATTCTGGAGTACATGTAAATTGTCATCATAAAAACTGAGGCAGCAGACTTTGTGAAAATTAGTATTTGTGTCATTCTCAAAACTTTTCACCATGGCTGTACAATTTAATGTGGTGAATCATTCTTGAAAATTCAAAGTTACACAATTTTCTAGAGGATCCAATATATAGGTGTGCCCAAGAATAACAATGTTAAAAATAACTTGGCTTCCTCCATTATGTAAGTCTGACATTATGTCTAAAGAGCTTTCTAATTGTATCTACATACAGTACATTGCTCATAAGAATATATACATTGTCAATGTATCTATATCAGTACTGGCAAGTAAGCAATCATCAACAAATTTGTATACTGGATTAAAGTATGGAATAGATTATGTAAATATAGGAAATATTCCTGTGAATCGCATTACGTTTCTGCCATACATTCACAAATAATTAAATTAGGTTGCCTATTTAAAATTACCCCCCCCCCCCCACACACACACACACACACACACACACACCCTCCTAATCATCATCCTATCATACTGTATTATGTGTGGTATATCAACCATATGAGTAGCTTGTTTGGACCATTGCAGTATAATTAGGTCAGGTTTATATTATTGACCTTTCTTTTGCATTCATTTATAAAGATGCATTTGTAAACAATGGGTGTGGTATAGGTCAACCCCATATGGTTGACATTGACAAAAGGTCAACATAGGAAAGGTTGACACTGGGACTATCATCATGGTGGGATTGGTGCTGAATGTAGTTGCCACCCTCATCCTTGTCCACTACTGACCCACGGCCACTCCAGCTTGGGCATTCATGCTCTGTGCCTTAGGTCTGTTTGTCTACCAGTCACTGGATGATATTGAAGAAAAGCAGGCACGAAGGACAAACAGTAGCTGCCCAGTTGGAGAACTATTTGACCACGGATGTGACTCTATATCTATAATGTTTGTTGCAGTGGGAATTGTGTGGTGAGACTTGGAACCATGCCCAGTTGGATGTTCTACTGCCGCTTTGTCAGCATGTCCATGTTCTTCTATGCTCAGTGGCAGACATATGTGTCTGGTACACTGAAGTTTGGAGTGATTGACGTAACAGAACTTCAGCTATCTGTAACCAGGGTCTTTTTGCTGTCTGCATTTTGTGGAACAACTTTTTGGGACTATGAGATTCCTATGACTGGACTACCACTTAAAGTCTTTCCTCTTATTGGGATCATGTTGGGAACAATTTATTCCAGCAGCAACTATTTTAGAGTAATTCTCAGCGGTGGAGTAGGCAAGAATGGATCTACTGTAGCCGAAACCAGTGTTCTTTCTCCTGGCCTTTATATTGGACTGGTTCTTACACTGGGAATAAGGATTTACATTAGTCAGCAAGTCAGCAACAACTTATTCTACAAACATCTGGCTCTTTACACATTAACATTTGGGTTTGTTAGTGCCAAAATTACTATCAAGCTTGTGTTGGCTACTTTAGTAGCCTTATTGATTAGAACATTGTTCTATGGTTAGCTCTCGTTATTTCATTATTTGATTTGCTGAGATCCTGCATAGGTGTTTGCCTGCAAATAGCAACACATCTGCGAATATCGGTCTTAGATTCCCTTCTGTCCCAGCTACTGAGCAGGTACAAGTTATTCCTTCAGTGACCCATCAGAATAACATTGACTGAAGAGACTTTCGAACACTTGCCATCTCTTGCTGTTGCTGGCAGAAGAAAAAGCATGAAATCAGTTACACTATTTTTATATTTAGATCATATTTCATAATAAAGCTTATAGAGACAGAAAGGTCGACACTGGGAAAGATTGACATGGACAAAAGGTTGACAGGGTCAAAAGGTCGACATGACAATGACCAACTCAAAAATGGTCAACACGTGGGGTATATTTACTAAGGTCCCGATTTTGACCGAGATGCCGTTTTTTCATCAAAGTGTCATCTCGGTAATTTACTAAGCAAAAATCACGGCAGTGATGAGGGCATTCGTAATATTTTGGAAGTCCTAGGAAAAAATCACGAATCAATACACCATCGGTCAAATACGCCTGCAATTTGCTAGAAATCGGGAATTTACTAAAAAGTGCAAAACACAAACACTGCCGACAATAGCCAAACACTGCCGTGATAAAATACAAATCGTGAAAAAGTGCTAAAAAAAAACAGACCTGCTTTTTTATCCCGTGTTTGTATAGGCATGCACGGATCCATGAGATCCGTGCATGTTTTTCAGTGGGAAGGGGGGGGAAATGTTCTAAATTTTCAGAAAAAAAATTGCGTGGGGTCCCCCCTCCTAAGGCAAACCAGCCTCGGGCTCTTTGAGCCGATCCTGGTTGCAGAAATATGGGAAAAAAATGGACAGGGGTTCCCCCATATTTAAGCAACCAGCATCGGGCTCTGTGCCTGGTCCTGGTTCCAAAAATACGGGGGACAAAAAGAGTAGGGTCCCCCGTATTTTTGCAACCAGCACCGGGCTCCACTAGCTGGACAGATAATGCCACAGCCGGGGGTCACTTTTATACAGTGCCTTGCGGCCGTGGCATCAAATATCCAACTAGTCACCCCTGGCCGGGGTACCCTGGGGGAGTGGGGACCCCTTCAATCAAGGGGTCCCCCCCCCAGCCACCCAAGGGCCAGGGGTGAAGCCCGAGGCTGTCCCCCCCATCCAATGGGCTGCGGATGGGGGGCTGATAGCCTTTGTGATAAGTGTTTGATATTGTTTTTAGTAGCAGTACTACAAGGCCCAGCAAGCCTCCCCCGCAAGCTGGTACTTGGAGAACCACAAGTACCAGCATGCGGCGGAAAAATGGGCCCGCTGGTACCTGTAGTACTACTACTAAAAAATACCACAATAAAGACATTACACACACACCTTGACAGTATAACTTTAATACATCCATCCACACCTCCATATACACATACTTACCTTATGTTCCCACGCAGGTCGGTCCTCTTCTCCAGTAGAATCCATGGTGTACCTGTTGAAAAAATTATACTCACATAATCCATGGTTGAAGGCTCCTCTGTAAATCCTTTTGTAATCCACGTACTTTAAAAAATAAAAAAACGGATACCCGACCACGAACTGAAAGGGGACCCATGTTTTCACATGGGCCCCCTTTCCCCGAATGCCAGAAACCCACTCTGACTGATGTCTAAGTGGGTTTCTTCAGCCAATGAGGGAGCGCCACGTTGTGGCACCCTCCTGATCGGCTGTGTGCTCCTGTAGTGTCTGACAGGCGGCACACGGCAGTGTTACAATGTAGCGCCTATGCGCTCCATTGTAACCAATGGTGGGAACTTTTAGGTCAGCGGTTGACCGAAAGTGACCTCACCGCTGACCTGAAAGTTCCCACCATTGGTTACAATGGAGCGCATAGGCGCTACATTGTAACACTGCCGTGTGCCGCCTGTCAGACAGTACAGGAGCACACACCCCTTGATTGAAGGGGTCCCCACTCCCCCAGGGTACCCCGGCCAGGGGTGACTAGTTGGATATTTGATGCCACGGCCGCAAGGCACTGTATAAAAGTGACCCCCGGCTGTGGCATTATCTGTCCAGCTAGTGGAGCCCGGTGCTGGTTTCAAAAATACGGGGGACCCCTACTCTTTTTGTCCCCCGTATTTTTGGAACCAGGACCAGGCGCAGAGCCCGATGCTGGTTGCTTAAATATGGGGGAACCCCTGTCCATTTTTTCCCCATATTTCTGCAACCAGGATCGGCTCAAAGAGCCCGAGGCTGGTTTGCCTTAGGAGGGGGGACCCCACGCAAAAAAATTTTTAAATGTAAACTTTTTTTTTTTTTTTTTTAACAAAGTGCACAATGAAGCCCAGCACGGATCTCTCAGATCCGGCCGAGATTCATTGTATTAAAGTCGGCAGTGTTTTACAAGTCACTCACGTAAAACACTGCCAAAGAAAACGAATGACATCGACATCGGAAAACCCGAAAATGCAGAATACGGCAGCTTAGTAAATTAGTCGTAATCAATTCAAAAAGTTGCATATTTACACTTTCGATGTCATTCGTGATTGAACTTTGACCTCAAACGGGAAAACACGAATCTTAGTAAATTTACCCCACGGTTTTTTTTTTTTTTTTTTCTCTCCATCTTTGGGGATTAGAGTGGTTAGTTTTTCCATCTGGGACCACCATTTTTAGAAATGCGTTTGCTCGCTACGCTTCAGGCACCGTTTCTGGCTTTGCTTGCCACAAGGTTACTAAAGGTTATGATTTGTGACATTGATAGTCAAAGGATGGAGAATGTTCAAAAACATTAAAAAAAAATGTGTCGACGATATGTCTGTCAACCATTGCCATGCCGACCATTTGAACATGTCAACCTTTCGTACCTAATGCATGTCAAACTAAATGGTGTCGACCTATTGACTGTTCACAATAAGGAAGTATGCAGGTTATGATGAATACATTTTTGGCGGTAATGCTAAATTTACAGATATGATCTCACCCCATTCATCATTGCAACATCTCTGGTGTAGCCATAAAAAATGTAAAATCCTTGTGCATGTGAGAAATTATTAAATATTGTTTTCCCTATTTTGAAAGCAAAATAAACCCTAACACCCTGTGCCATTTTAGAATCATTATGTTCCTCCTGATATATGCAATATAACCACTGTTTATTTATCTTGTACCACCCCACCCCTGTCATAATGACAGGTATACAGTACAAAAAAGCAACAGTACTGGAAGCCTTGACAAGCTTGATCTGCATTTATTTATTTATTTGTCTTCTGTGCTCTGTATGTTTGTGGCATTTTTTCAATAAAAAACGGATTTAAAAATGGGAATTAATTGTTCAAATTCTCTTATCTGGCAATTAAGTTCTATCAAAACTCAGTGTATCTGGGCAAGTTTTGGGCTTCTTCTTGACTCCCACCTTCCCTATACGTAAGAGAAAGTTCCACCCATCAGATGGCCAGTTATTTTTATTTTTTTAATTGTAGTGTCGAAAAACGTATACAGGGCCTGATTCAGCATGGAATGCATCTACGATGTGTTCGCATGCTGAAGCTCTTTTACAGTGTGCGCATACAGTAAGATGCAACAGCATCTTACATATGACAAAGAAGGAGAAAAGAAGACTCTTTTGTGGGTGCACTCTTATATGATCTTAAAGTATCAAAGAAACGATAATTATTAAAATTACATTTTTATTAATAACATCAATAAAACAAATAGTAGTTGGATATACAAAATAAAAAAGAAAAAGATAAAACAACGGAACCGGTAATACGGATATTGATATTCAATAGTGGTTCTTACATATGCAAACGCCTCTGTCTGATTTGCAGGGGGCATGGTCCGAACAACGCAGGCATTTGAAGGGCGGGCTGCGGTGGCTGCGTGACATTACACGCAGCCGCTGAGGCCCAAAAGATGGCCGTTAGCGTCTGCCTTCGCAGCTAGGCTGTGTAGGCAGGAAACTACCCTTATCATGCGAGTGCTTCGCAGCTGAGCAGGGGGGGAGGGCCTAGCAGGCAGAATGGACTTGCTCTGTGCTGGGCATCCCCCCCGCATGCTAGTGTAAAGGGTTGTCGTTGTGTGAATGTTCACACAACTACAACCCATGTTGAATTAGGCCCATAGTAAGTTACATTGCAATTTGACTGAAATAGATTTGGAAATTTAAAAAACAAAAACATGTATATCACTATAAAACAGTGACCTAGATCACTATTAATAAAAATTATGATTAGTAGATTCCCCTTTAGTTAGGAGTTTTTTTTCCCCCTATTAATTTATGAAAGCGTATTTTTTTCTATAATGCCATCATATAATATTAGTTTAGTTTTGGATACAACAATGTCCTTTCTGGGCACCATGTGGCAAATGCAACATTTATAGATTCTACCTTTATTTTCCTCCCCACAACACAAACCATATTATCTCCTGCGTGGTATTGTAGCATGCCATGATACAGGATGTCATCGCACCATATATTATACCACAGGACTGTACATTACAGTATAGGAGCAGTATACGGTGAATCATGATATGAGAGTAAATCTGTGCTCTACTGGTGAGATCAGAATACAAAAATGTCATAGATTATAATGATGATGATGACAAGGCTGAACCAGCTTTTTGTCACCGCCAATGTTTGTGCTACCATTACCATAAGCCATTTCTACAGAGGTAGCCACGGTCATCGTGGCTACAACTGCCATGTACGGGCACTCCTGGTGCGGCTAGGCACACACGCACCAAGCTGCGTCTTTTGCTGCCTCCATTCATGCAAATGGGGCGTGCACCTTAGACGGGCACACAGTCACGGCAAACCAGGCGCAAATGCGCCTAGATGTCACCACGATGACTGTGGCTACATCTGTATGTATGGTTGTTTGAGTCATATGGGGTAGGAGTAGCAACAAGAGAACACTTAGGGGTATGTATCAAGCCCTGGAGACATAAAGAGGAGAAGTTGCTCAAAGCATCAGCTTCTAACAGTCATTTATCTAGCACAGTCTTTGAAATGACAGAAACTGCTTTGGACAACTTTTCCACTTTATCTCTCTCCAAGGTTTGTTACACTTCCCCTTAATCCTACGTATTGGATAAGGAAATTAATATTAATAAGGTTAAACTAATATAGAGTCAAGATCTTTAAATAGAGTGCACTAATATTGTCTAAAGTAATCTAGAAATCATAAAGCTTTGGTAGACGAGTAAGATATTTGTTAAACATATTACTAGAAGCAATGTTGGCGTCTGTAATATACGCCACTAATACTAATTTAATTCATTTACAGTAATATACTTTATATCATTCATATAACACTTACAAGAGTTATACTTATGGACACGACAAACAAGCCAGGCAGCTTCTGGAAGCTGGAAGCCAGGGAGGGAGCACGTTCTAGAGGTGGAGTCGTGAGTCACAGGGAGGAGTGATATAAAAGGCTGGTGATGTCTTGTTAGAAGTTTACTAGTGTAAAAAAAATTCAAATGTACATATAGAAGCCAGCATCATTACAGGGATCACAACCAGAGCAACAGCCTATTCCACGGGATCTGTGCTGGACATATATATTACACACTGAATGGCACCTGTGTTACTGACTGGAAAATATTAGGTATGTAGCTTAAGATATTAATTCTATAAATGGGTAGTCTCTACTTATTTGCACTTCTAAAGAATGTCTTTTCAAAAGACTAATTATTATTTTTGATCTGGAGAAGGCAAAAAGCTAGAGCTAAAGTTTTAGGAAATGCAAATACTGTGTTACTGCAGAGGGGTCTATTCATGAAGCAGTGAAAATTGTGGAGAAGTGAGCCAGTGGAGCAGTTGCCCATGCCGAACAATCAGCATTGAAGTAACATTTAGAATGTGCATACTATACAATTGTACGGAGTAGCTGATTGGTTGCCATGGAAAACTTCTCCACATGCTCACTTCTCCACTCTTTTCACTGCTTCATGAGTAGACCCTTGTGTCTGATCCCTTGGAATGGATACAGCATGAAATAGATCCTATGGCAGCCAGGGGCGTATTTAGGGGTCATGGCGCCCCTAGGCACAATAGTAATGGCTGCCTCCCTCTTGCTAATTTTATTATTTTCATTTATTCATTATAAGCCCTCATTTGATGATTGCCAATTTAATATAATAGAAAAAGTCATGAACTATGACATTTAATTTTATTTTTAATTATGAATACATATTTACTAAGTAGGACAGCTTACACAGGGGCAGTCCTATCCATTTCCACTCCACAAGATGACAGTAGAGTGGAAATATTTTTCAGTTACTGGTAAATTTTGGTCTAAACGAGCATCTAAGTGCCACCCCCTGACAAGTGCTGCCCCTAGGCACATGCATCCCATGCCTAATGGGTAATTCACCACTGATGGCAGCTAGTGGCAGCTTATAGTCAGTACCAGCACAAGAGGACGGCAAACCGCACATAGGAGTGAGATACAAAACTCTAAAGAAGTGTGTTTATAAATAACTATATAAATAATATATTATTATTATTATTATTATTATTATTATTATTATTATGGTATGGGGTATGTGTACTAAGCCTTGGAGAGAGATAAAGGAGATAAAGTGCCAGCCAATCAGCTCATAACTGGCATGTTTCAAACACAGCCTGTAACATGGCAGTTAAGAGCTGATTGGCTGATACTTTGTCTCAACCCATTTTATCTCTCTCCAAGGCTTAGTACATAGATCCCTTAGTTTAAAAAATAACAGTTAGGAGCTGGTTGTTTGGTACTTCATCTCTGTCCACTTTATCTCTCTCCAAGGGAGATATTTAATAAAACATAATTATCTCATAAAAGTTGGAAAATGTGATATTTATGTTTTCTGGAGATGGAGATAAATATCTCGTCTCCAGTGGCAGTTGCAGCGCAGTACGCAATGCAAATAGGGGAGCCACACTATAAAATGGATATCTTGGAACTCGAAAGGGTTCAGAGGCGAGCCACCAAACTGGTTAAGGGTTAGAGGCACTGATTTATGAGGAAAGACTTACAAGGTTAGATATGTTTACACTGGAAAAGAGGCGGCTGAGAGGAGACATTAATATTTAGAAATACATAAAGGGACAATACAAGGATTTATCAGACGATCTGTTTATCAATAAAACGCTACACAGAACACATGGACACCCCCTGAGGTTAGAAGAGAAAAAAATTATTTATTTATTATTACCAGTTATTTATATAGCGCACACATATTCCGCAGCGCTGTACAGTGAAGATTTGCCAATTCACATCAGTCCCTGCCCCAGTGGCACTTACAATCTATATTCCCTATCACATGTACACACATTCACACTAGGGTTAATTTTTGTTGGGAGCCAATTAACCTACCAGTATATTTTTGGATGGTGGGAGGAAACCGGAGTACCCGGAGAAAACCCACGTAAGTACAGAGAGAATATACAAACTCCGCACAGTTAGGGACATGATGGCAATAGAACCCGTGACCTCAGTACTGTGAGGCAGTAATGCTAACCATTACACCATCCGTACTGCCCCAATGGAGGAAAGGGTTTTTCACAGTAAGAGTAGAAAGGATTTGGAATTCTCTGCCAGAGAAGTAGTAATGGTGGGCTCAGTCAATAAGTTTAAAAATGGATTAGATAAATTCCAACTGAATTAAATTTCCAAGGATACAGCATTTAAATGAAATAAAATTTTATAATACAGGTTGAACTCAATGGACTTTTTGTCTCTTTTCAACCTCATCAGCTATGTTACTATGTCACACCAACTGCCACCCCAAACACTGCCAGACATTGCTGTTCGGGACTCACTGGCAGTTGGTGTGGCTCCCCTGTTTAAAAATTTTGGACTGTGTTGCAACTGCCACTGGATAGGAGATATTTCCATCTCCAGAAAACATAAATATCAAATTTTCCAGCTTTTATGAGATAATTATGTTTTAATTACTATCCCCCCAATTCTTTGTACATAGACTCCTATGTGTCCCTTCTTCAGGTCTTGCTTTGTGCAGTTTACCATACTTTTATACTTCTATTGCACAGGCATATTGAAAGTGGGTCAGTCAAACACGGGTACCAATATATAATAACGTTCCTGAATATACAGTATGAATGTGTGCATCATGGACTCTTTCAGTAGCTCCCTGTTAACAAAACAAACAGAAGTACTGAAACAGTGCGCAATTAAACCAAAAGTGCAGCTAATGATAGTGCAACACAAGTGTGCATCCAGGAATACTTAAGAAACACATTAGAGATCAAAGTTCTCAAGTGGTTGAATCAAGATAAAAAATAATCACCATATAATAAAAGTCCAAACAAGAGAGAGATTATAATACAGGTCCTTTGAATCTTCCTTCAGTCCTTCTAGACCCAGAATATCCTCTATTTTCTGTAGGGAATTTGTAACAGACTGTGCCTTCTTCCCAATATGCACTTTGCAGTAGCATAGGTCAGAAAGGTACATAAAGCATCGATAGTGCAGAAATCCTATTAAAAACTATTTTTTAATTATACATTGCACTTACAAATAAAGCAGGTTAAAAGCGTATAATAAACTCCCACAGTGGCACACATCATCAGCATAGAATAAACCCTGAAGACCAAGATGGAGAAATGGACATGGGTCAGAAATTGGTTAGATAATAGGAAGCAGCACGTTGTGGTTAAGGGATCTTTTTCAAATTGGACTGAAGTGCTTAGTGGTGTGCCACAAGGGTCTGTACTTGGACCACTATTGTCCCAACATTTTCATTAACGACCTAACAGTAGGTCTAGAGAGCATGGTGTCAATTTTTGCAGATGATACCAAATTGTGTAAGGTTATAAATACGGAATGGGGATGCCAAGTCTCTTCAGAATTACTTAGTTAAACTAGAAGCATGGGAAGCAAAATGGAGAATGAGATTCAATACAGACAAGTGTAAGGTAATGCACTGTGGTAGCAAGAACAAAAATAACACCTACATACTAAATTGGGTAATATTAGGGGATTCTGTACTGGAAAATGACTTAGGTGTTCACATAGATAGCAAACTAAGCAGCAGTACCCAAAGTAGGATTGCAGCAAAGAAGGCTAATGAGATATTAGCATGCATAAAACGGGGAATTGATGCAAGGGACGAGAGTATTATACTCCCATTATATAAATCACTAGTGAGGACACATCTTGAATACTGTGTACAATTTTGGGCACCATACTACAAAAAGGATATCCTGGAACTAGAAAAGGTACAGAGGCGGGCGACCAAACTACTTAAGGGCATGGAGACGCTGGAATACGAGGAAAGGTTTGCAAGGCTAGGCATTTTACACTGGAAAAGAGGAGACTAAGAGGGGACAGGATCAACATCTACAAATATATAAGGGGACCATACACAGAGTTTGCGTGGGACATGTTTTTGATAAGTTCAGCACAGAGGACACGTGGACACTCGCTTAGGTTAGAGGAGAGGAGATTCCGCACAGTGCGGCGAAAATGTTTTTTTCACAGTAAGGACAATACGTGTTTGGAATTCCCTGCCTGAGAAAATAGTAATGGCGGACTCAGTCAACACCTTTAAGAATGGGTTAGATAAATTCTTTTTGGATAAGGATATTCAGGGTTATGGTGCGTAGTCACGCACTATAGTTATTAAAACACAACGGCTGACATTAGCATCAGGCAAATTTAGTCCTAAATTAAAACTGCATAGGAGACCACAAATAGGTTGAACTTGATGGACAAATTGTCTTTTTTCAACCTTAGATACTATGTTACTATGTTACTATGTACGTATGACATCAGTTATACCTCAAATCCGGATAATGGGGTCATCACCGGGAACATCACCACAGCGTCACCAGTCACTTGGAGTCCAAAATGGGGAAGAAACACAATGCATTTACTGACATGTAGTCCTTCATCAGAAGTGTGATGAAGAGCCTGATGAAGGACTATATGTCAGAAACACGTTAAGTGTTTATTCCCCATTTTGGACTCCAAGTGACTGGCGACACTGTGGTGATGCTCCCGGTGATGACCTCATTATCTGGATTTATTGTACGCTTTCACCTGCTTTATTTGTAAGTGCAATATGTAACTAAATAATCATTTTTAAAAGGATTTCTGCACTATCGATGCTTTATGTGCCTTTCTGACCTATGCTCCTGCAAAGTGCATATTGGGAAGAAGGCACAGTCTGTTCCCTACAGATAATAGAGGAGAATCTGGGTCTATGAGGATTTTAGGAGGATTCTAAGGACCTGTTTTATAATCTCCCATTCGTTTGGCCTTTTATTATACAGTGATTATTTTTATCTTGATTCAACCACTTGGGAACTTTTATCTCTAATATGGTCACTGCTTTACTCTAAGTAGCTCCCTGATAGTAAAAATGTAGCTTGTAGTAGCAGGAAAAGTTCTCTAAGATTTACATTTATTTACTAAAGAGGCATATTTATAATGAAACAAAATGTCCTAATTAAAGTGCACTAAATATGTTACAGTGGGGACTGTAGCGTATGAAGGCCTGCCTACTGCACATAATGGCACTAAATTACACACATTTGTACTGTGGGTGCCCACAAAAAAGTTCACCTGCTCAGTGCTGGACTGGGGATAAAGGGCCTGGTGGGAGCAGTGCAAGTGCAGGGATACGCATCACCCTGTCATGACATCATACTGAGGGGATGGGCCTCCATCCCTTAGCAACAGTACCACTCACCCACCTCTAGTTACGGGTCCGGATAGTAGAATACTATAGCAGTGGCCAATGAAGGGCTTCACTTTCTCTTCCGCACTATTTTTTATGCCTTTTCCTGTTGACTTCAGTCTGAATGTAACATAGTAACATAGTATCTGAGGTTAAAAAAAGACAATTGTCCATCGAATTCAACCTATTTGTGGTCTCCTATGCATGATGATTTGACTAAAATTTCTGACTGATGCTGCTGTCAGCCGTTGCATTTTATCCCTATTTATAGTAACTATAATGCATGACTATGCACCATACCCCTGGATATCCTTATCCATTAGGAATTTATCTAACCCATTCTTAAAGGTGTTGACAGATTCCGCCATTACAACTCCCTCGGGCAGGGAATTCCAAACACGTATTGTCCTTACCGTGAAAAAGCCTTTACGCCGTATTGTGCGGAATCTCCTCTCCTCTAACCTGAGCGAGTGTCCACGAGTCCTCTGTGTTGATCTAACCAAAAACAGGTCCCGCACAAGCTCTGTGTATTGTCCCCTTATATATTTGTAGATGTTGATCATATCCCCTCTTAGTCTCCGTTTTTCCAATGTAAACATGCCTAGTCTTTCAAGCCTTTCCTTGTATTCCATCGTCTCCATGCCCTTAATTAGTTTGGTCGCCCTCCTCTGTACCTTTTCAAGCTCCAGGATATCCTTTTTGTAGTACGGTGCCCAGAATTGTACACAGTATTCAAGGTATGGCCTCACTAGTGATTTATATAATGGGAGTATAATACTACCGTCCCTAGAGTCAATACCCCGTTTTATGCATGCTAATATCTTATTAGCCTTCTTTGCTGCAGTCCTACTTTGGGTACTACTGCTTAGCTTGCTATCTATGAGGACACCTAAGTCCTTTTCCAGTACAGAATCCCCTAATTTTACCCCATTTAGTAGGTAGGTGTAATTTTTGTTCTTGTTACCACAGTGCATTACCTTACACTTGTCTGTGTTGAAGCGCATTCTCCATTTGGCTGCCCATGCTTCTAATTTAACTAAGTCGTTCTGAAGAGACTCGGCATCCTCCTCTGTATTTATAGCCTTACACAATTTGGTATCATCTGCAAAAATTGACACCATGCTCTCTAGACCTTCTGTTAGGTCGTTAATGAAAATATTGAACAATAGCGGTCCTAATACTGAGCCTTGCTTAAAGTGTAAATCCTAATATCAAGTTCAAAAGTGGGCATACATGGACAGCTATAATCTGCAAATGATTATAATGGGCACACCCAACACAGTGTTTCCTGTGCCCACTGATGCATAGTAAATTATCACTACCTTATTATACAGTAGTTTGTTTTTTACAATGTGTCTACAACTCCATGTAAATAGGTGTATGTGCTGAGGGGGTAATGTCTTATAACTGAAAGCATATGATAAATTCTCATCTTATCTTAGTTTACCAATCTTAACATCTCTGTATGGAAAATAATCTAATAGTGTTGACCCATCATGGTTGAAGTTAGAGGGGTAAATGTAATAGCCAGCACAATGCTGGCATCCTCGAGTTCCCAGGCAGACAGACTGATTTTTTAAAGGGGCACTCATTTAAAAAGTAAAACCACTGTCAGCGGTGGTGGGTGATTGGGGCCGGGCATTGCAATAAGAGAACCAATCACATGTTGTAATTTCTAAATTGCAGATTCTATATGGTCCTCCCAGACATCCTTTACCACCTCTTTTTTGCCTAGTTCTGTAATGCATTTTGATAGACATGAGTTGATGGCGATTTGTCTAGCCCTGAATTAACCAATAGCGAGAAATCAGTAATTATACAAAGTGTACAAATATCAATGAATTAACAACAGCATAATATGCAATACTAAAAGTATTTTTGCAGTCAAGAGGTCTACAAGAATTTAATACAGTGCAGCTCACATCATGCTCAAAGTATTTATCTCCTGGTGGTGTGAAAGGCAGGCTGCTGTTTGATTAGCAATAATACCATTGAATAAAACCATTAAAAAGTCAACTCCCGCCTAAAAGATAATAAACTTCACTTATTTTTCTAGTAAAGTGGTTTCAATTTCTAAATGCACGACTTCAGCATTTGTCTCTGTTTTATTTTATATATATATATATATGTATATATGCATATATTTATTTATTTTAAGTGCTCACAAGAATGGACAAGATCAGGTACACTCCAGGAAAAGCTTTGGTCAAACGTGTGAGCCACTTCACAGATGTAATGAACATTATAAGCAAATACTGGGGGTCATTCCGAGTTGTTCGCTCGGTAAAAATCTTCGCATCGCAGCGATTTTCCGCTTAATGCGCATGCGCAATGTCCGCACTGCGACTGCGCCAAGTAAATTTGCTATGCACTTAGGAATTTTACTCACGGCATTTTCATCGTTCTGGCGATCGTAATGTGATTGACAGGAAATGGGTGTTACTGGGCGGAAAAAGGCCGTTTTATGGGCGTGTGGGAAAAAACGCTACCGTTTCCGGAAAAAACGCAGGAGTGGCTGGAGAAACGGGGGAGTGTCTGGGCGAACGCTGGGTGTGTTTGTGACGTCAAACCAGGAACGACAAGCAGTGAAATGATTGCAGATGCCGAGTAAGTCTGAAGCTACTC